>NC_092206.1:101879437-101936460 GCF_043381705.1 Parasteatoda tepidariorum
AATTAAGATTTTACATCGCTTATTCATTTTGGGGAGCCGTAAAAAATCACGATATTATTATCAGGGTTTGCCACTTTGAAAAAACCCGTCCGGGTTTTATTGGGTGGGCCCACTTTGAAAAAACCCACTTGGAACGATAAGTGGGTTTTTTCAACAACAAAAGAAAAAAAAAAGAAAAAAAAAAGTTTTCATTAAAATTTATTGATACACATTTAATTTTATATAATTTATTGTGCAGCATAAATTTCTCAAATAGAGTTGCATGATTTATACGATTAAGTTTTTAATATTTATAAAGTAAAGGAGACTCGAATCTATAATTTTATAGAAGTATTGAAAAATTCAAGTGAGTTTTTTCAAAAAGTAATATTTTAATGAAATTGAATAAAATAGAAATTCTGAAAAGATCAATTTTTCAAATATAGTTGCATGCTTTATATATTAATGAACAGGTTATTATTATTAATTCATATATTTAAAAAATTGAAAAGAAAATTAAAAATTTTTTTTTTGCTTTGTTTACTAAGTTATATTACTTGTTACATTAACAAATTTAAAGAATTTGTTTTCTAGCTTTAAAAAAATGAGCTAAAACTCTTTATAAGAGAATTTTTTAAATTATTTATCTAAAAATGAAATCATTTTCCTAGGGTTGATTATTTGAACAAAAAAATGGGACAAGTAACTGATACTCTTTAGAATTATACGTAATTTTATTTTCACTTTCTATTAATTTTATTTTCACTTTCTATTAATTATTTCTATTCTATAATTAAATTATAAAAACATGGAAGATCATTAAATATTAATTTCAGTTTTTTATTGAAGTCAAAAGTCAGATGAACTTTTAGTTCTTACTGATTATAATTTTATAATAGTTAATACGTATACCTATATGTTTAATAAATACACTAAAATGTGTGTGAAAACAAAAAGATTAATAAACTTGTTCCTTTTTTATTGCTGCATTTATANATAAAAACATGGAAGATCATTAAATATTAATTTCAGTTTTTTATTGAAGTCAAAAGTCAGATGAAATTTTAGTTCTTACTGATTATAATTTTATAATAGTTAATATGCATATATACCTATATGTTTAATAAATACACTAAATAAATGTGTGTGAAAACAAAAAGATTAATAAACTTGTTCCTTTTTTATTGCTGAATTTATATTTTATAATGCTTGAGTTAAAAATTGTGAAACATTATGCACTTAACAATAAAGAAGATTCAAATATGTATTAGTGATAATGCGTTATTTAAACTTAATATAAAATACATATAACAAAATTAAAATAAATTTCTGGATTTATTTATATTTTTAAGCTTATACAACGCTTTTTAATAAAAAATATTTACACAGTAAAACTTAAAGTTTATGAGCACTAAATGAAAAAACCCGATTTCCCCCCGGGTTTTTTCAAATAAAACCCAATTTCCCCCTGGTTTTTTCAATAAAACCCAGGCGGGTTGGATTTTTTCCTAAATACCCGGGTTTTTTCAAAGCCTGATTATTATTGACACTAATCCTTAATTACTACTGATAATATGAATTAATTGAAATGAAACAAAACAACCTATGTTCTAAATAGCGAATTTAAAGGAAATAAAAGGTTAATAGGAAATTTGTTTTGGAAAACCGTAAAAAATCGCCATTTACGGATGGCGCTTACTTATTGTGCACTACTGCTGTTAATATGTTCTACTGGTATTATAGTAATCGGTGAAATTTCGACAACAATTCTACAACGGGTTTTCCGTAATTTCAGAAATTATTTCTTTCAGTGGTAGCAAAGATAGTATATTAATATTTTAATGGATTAGAATATGAAGAATTTTGCTTCTTAACTACTTATAAATATTTTAATAGTAAATTTAAGGTCAGATAGAAAAATGCCCACTCTCCAAAAATCTTATTAAGTTCTAATAAGAATTCTATTTTTTTTTAAAAACAATTTCGGCTTTTGTTGGCTGTCACTGATAAATGTATTTTTCACAAAAGTTAAATGTTGAAGGTTTATGTAATATGGTCAAATATACTAATAAAGGTATTAAATATCATATTGATATATTTGGTGACTGTTAAGATAGCACCAATACTTAGTATACTTAGGAAATAAGCGTTTTACTGCCCTCGAAAGGGATATGTACCTTAGAAAATTACTTGACAGTGTAATAGCATCATACAAAGTGATACTAAATACATTTTATCTTTGTTCTAATGGGATAAACTACAAAAAACGGTTTTCGCTTACTTCAATAACGCTTACTTCGATAACTACTTTTATTTTCTCTGATTCATCAATTCTCCTAAAAATTTCACTTACACAGTTCTTCCACCAAATTCTTTAATTGAATCGGTATATGATTTTCAGTTTTGAGCATGATTTCGTAGTGTTTCTCAATACTGATTTATTTATATTTCTACTTTATCCGTGCAAAGAACGGGTATTCAGTTAGTATTTCAATAAAAAGAAATAAAGACTTTTTAATATTTATTAGTTTAATGAAACTGTTATGAAACTTGAGATTAAGTTTACATCTTACATTTAAGAGAGTTCCGAAAATGTATTTTATTTAATATTTTTAAGTCTTATTTTTGTTTGCTATTATTTCATTTGATCAAAATTTCGGTCATTACAAAAGAAAGATTAAATTATATCGTGAACATTTAACTAAATTATTTATTAATGGATTGTGAATGCATATAGAAGATACTGTTTGTTCATGATATGATTATTCATACATAATTACTATTTTAACTCAATGAGTATTACTGCGTGCTTGTTAAAAATTTATTCTCTTTTATATACATTTCAAAAGCAAAAAGTATAATTTTGCTAAAGTATAATAAGTTTTTGAAGATCGAAAGACATAAGGAATTGAAACAATGAAAAATACATATGATATGCTACAAAAACGTTATTAGAACATAAAACTAAATTACTTAACATTTTACAAAGAAAAAGTCATGCATTTAGAAAGCCGCAGAAATTATTCCCGTAACCATTTCTTTTATAAAATTCCTTTGCTAATAATAAAGCAATATTTTTTCATAATTTATTCTAATACTTGCCATATACCCATTCTCAGAACGGGGTGAAAAAAAGCATCCATTAATCAGTACTGAACACAAAATCGCGGTTTCAGACAAATACCAACACAAATAAAAAAAGTTGCAATGATTCCAATGTTTTCATTATTAATTCATTATTATTTGTTACCTATCTCGGTTGCTTTACTTTATTAGATTAAGCAAAATATATTTTCATTCCATCAAAATAAAGAATAACTGTATCTTAACGTTGTTGCTCATGGATATTTAAAATTTACTGCTACTTTCTCCCTCTACTCATCTAACAAACGTACAGTTATTGAAGCAATTGACTCCAAAATATTTTGTAAGATTACATTTGGTACCTATTAAAACTTCACCAATTACCACGATGCCTCATTGGTGTCCATGGCGACTTTTTATGGTACCCCGTAACGAATAGTACCCTTTCTCCATTTATTTTTCTCATCTCTATTCATAACTTACTTTTTTATTTCAATTAGCACCCAAAATTAATGAAACGTTATTGCCAACAATAGTTTACTGATTTTTTTACGCTCTCGTAAATGAACAGAGCAAAATTACTCCATTCATTTTGTCCTTTAGTACATAGCTTATTATTTTACTTCCATTAATAATTTACCAAAATGAGTTATCATTGGCGTCAATAATAATATTGGCGTTTTTTATACTTATTCTTCAAAGAATTGATTATTATATCAAATTATTTTATTATTTATTATTACAATAAATTAGCATTTCTCCATTCATTTACTTTTCCGTAAAGAAGTTTTTTTAAAATTTCAATAACCGTTGATTTTAAATTATTTAGTTTTATAAAAACTCGTTTTGAAAGCGTAACTATAAACAAAATAAGCACGTAGTTTCAGATAACCTGAGAAATGATAATTTGGTAATGTAGTTTGCTACGACAATCACATCGATAACAATTAACAATCATTTTTTTTATTTTTATTAAAGATATAACATTGTTCCAATATTTTAAAGATGACATCAATAATCTAGAATAGTCTTGAAAAATCTATAATCGTCTTTGCTGAAAATAGTCTATAGCTTATTTTAAAACACTGGCTTTTGCTAAGCCCATGAGAAAGTTCCCTTTTTCAGTTGAAAATATTGAATTCCATTTCTGAATTCATTCCATTTAAAATATAATTAAAAAACGAAAATCGGGCTTCGTAATTTGTTTACAATTTGACTCATTTAGATTCCTTTTGAATCTCGTATTTTTAAAGCATACGGTATACCCCAATCCAGTATACTGACAAACAAATTCTTTATTTTATTATATTTATAGATTATTAGTTGCATATTTCGGTGGCTTTACGTTATGATATTAAGCAAAACAAATTTTTAGTCATTCATCCTATCAAAATAAAGGCTAACTGTATCGTTTGGCATAATGTGGTTGCCTCGGGGAAACTCAATGATACTTAAAAATTTTCCACAATCAAGCAATTTTCTCCTGATTATCTCTTCGAGTAACTGTAAAAAAATCGAAAATAAAAATGTTTGCTGCAGCTGTAATCGACATCAAATGTGCTCACAAAATATTTTGTATCTATAAGAGTAACTATTAAAATTGCATCCTTTACCATGATGTTAGTAATCCATCCATAACAGTAAGGCGAATTTTTAGACTGTTTTTAAGCCATTCAATTTAATTTCTCCATTTACTTTGCCTTTAAGTACAAAGTTCATTTTTTTTTTACTTCTATGTGCAACGGTTACCTAAATTAATTATCATTCATGTCAATAATAATACTGGCGTTTCATTACGTTTCTCATCAAAGAATGAGTACCCTACTTTTTCCTTAGTTTTGCTTTTCAGTTCGAAACTTGTTTTTTGTTTGTTTTAAATTTCAATTAGAGTTAATTTCAAAATTATTTAATTTTATGGAAACATGTTTTCAAAGCATAACTATATCATTTACTTTCAAACAGTGGCTTCCGCTAAGCCTATGAGAAAATTTCATTTCTTAAATGTCTCTGAATTTAAAAATCTAATATCGGGCTTCGTAATAAGCGAACAATTTTACTCATTCGGCGTTATGTTAAATTTCGTATTCTTAGTGTCTACTGTTTAAGGGCAATCTGGTATACAGGCACACAAATTCGTTATTTTACGATTAAGTATAGATACATGAGTATGCTTATAGAATACATTGACTTATCTCCTGAGAAAATTTGGTCTCTTCATGGGGGGAAAAAACAAACACTGGGCAAAATTGAATTTTTTCATGAAAAACCCGACAAAACCTACATGGCTATTTCCCACAATGATTATAAAACGTCAATTCACTAGTATACAAGACACTCGATTCAATCTTTTGACAGATGAAGGTTGTCGACCCTTTCCTCACAGATCTGTTTGAATGTGGTAGTGGACTACATCACCCTCATAGTATAATCGGAAAACCCAAGTTTATTTTGTTTATGCTTTTTAAAAGTTTTTCTATAAAACTGAATAACTTGAAATCAACAGCAATTGAAATAAAATAAAAGTTAGCATTGAAAAGAAAAAATAATGGAAAAGTAGTACATTTAGCAGAAACGTAACAAATCATCAAACTATTATGGATGCCTATGATGATTCATTCATTTTGGAAAAAGGGCAATAATTGAAATATAAAATAAACTATGAGCAAAATTAATGGATAAAAGGTCCTTGTTCGTAAAAAATCACCACATGATTGCTGACGCCAGGGAATGCTTAATTAATGCTGGTAATATGAATTAATTAAAGAAAAAAAAAGCTACATACTGAAAATGGCAAAGTTAAAGGAGAAAAGATTTATTCGTTTTGGGAAAACATAAAAAATGGACATATTATTACTGACACTAACGTTTAATTAATTTTGGTAATATGTATTGATTTTTTTTATTTTATAACCGTCGTTGAACAGCCGACCCAATTTTGGGTTTACGACTACAAATGTTCATCTCCGTAGCCTNGCGAACTCCTGGATCGAGTATTGGGAGAAATTTGCCTTCGTGCAGGACTTTTTGATGGAACTAACCCGCATTTGCGCTACATAGAGAGGAGAACCACGAGAACCTCCCACAGTTAGCCTGATGGCAAAGGGACTCTAACCCATGATCCGTCTACCACTGAGGATATTTCATGTCAGCACTGTGGTCGGTGCAAGCTGAATGTGGATTCGTATCGACCATGTCATCGTGGGATTCGAACCTGGTTCACTTCTTTGGAAGGCGAAAGGTCTGAGCCATTGCGGCTCAATATGTATTGATTGAAATAAAGAAAATAAGCTAAGTATTGAAAAGTAAAGTGAATGGAGAAATATGTACTTATTCGTTCAGGGGAATCTTAGAAAATCGCCATACGCAGATGAAACTTAATTAATTTTGGAAATATATACTACTGGTATTATGGTAATGGGTGCAGTTTCCATAGTTTCAGAAAATATACTTCCAAAGATAGTGTCTAAATATTTTAATGAATGCGAATTACAAGAACTTTTTTTACCGCTATAAGTATTTTAAACAGTATATTAAAGATCAGAAAGAGAAATGGTCATGATTATTAAGATTTGATATTTGTTTTCAAAATGTCGGCTTTAGTTCGCTGCCACTGACAAAAGTATTTCGCAAAAAACTCAAATCTTGAAGGGTTATGTAATAAGAACAAATATACTGATATCGGTACCAGGTATTATTGTGATGGCAATCATTAGAATTAAAACAATACTGATCAGTTTTAATACCGATACTGTGTGTCTTACAGTCCCACGAAAAGGAATATATATGTACAGGAAGATAATCATTCATAAATAGTGGTCACTCTCATGACTCGACATCATGGCAAGTGATGCTAATTTTCTTTTCTTATTCCCCCCCCCCATTCGAAGGACGGTTATTCAACTAGTTAACAAAAAATAAATAAAAAGAGAACACAATATAGTTTCTCTTAAATTAATAAGTGTCGTTCATTTTGATTTTTAAAATGCTTGAGAATCAAATGTAATAAAATCTTCATTCCAATAGTTTACATAAAAAATAGAATTTTTCTTTTTAGAAGAAATTCTATTTTTCAAATTTCGAGCAGCTGAATATCCAGTTATAACAAAGTGGTATATTTAAAATGTGATTTCTCAGTAACTATTCAAATCGGTTTCGCTCAATATTTGCATTTGTCATTAAAACTACCTATTTTTTAAAAAAATAAATAAATATAAAATAAATTTCTTACACCATTCAAATTTTTTAGACTATTATTTAAAAGGAAGGCATGTTTATTCAGAGAACGTAGGTTTTGGTGCTTGATTTCGCAACTTAGAATATCGTCTGCTCAAGATAAATTAGGCCTTCGAACCATTTTAGACTGAGTTTTTAAGAGAAAATCTGAGCATTAGATCAAAAGCTATTCAGGGTGTTTATTATCTTTTTTGCGCATTAGGTATAGCAATTGTCAATCCCAAAACTAAAACATTATTTCAATAAGTACTTAAAAACATAATAATAAAATATTTTTTTAAAACCTATTCTAGTTAATGTTTGTACATATTATCAGCAGTCTATGAAATAACGAACACTCTGATTTAACGAGTGAATTGCCGTTGCATTCTCCTTCCAAGAGAGTTCGACTGATAATACAATGGATTCATTTATCCTTAGAGAAAGAGTATTATACATCACCCCCTGTGTTCCAGAGTCATAAAAGTCAAAATACATTATGTATGGAAATCGCGGGGAACCAACTCTGCCTGGATGACCACTGGGGGGTAGTTCCTTTCTGTTTCACATCGTGCTATTTTGGGTCCACTTTTCTATTGAGTCTTTTGGAGGAACCTTTTCAATCAAAACTTTTCGCAATTGCTTACGTATAAAATATATTTAAAATTTTACTTCCGGTTAATTATTAAGTAACAAAATAAATAAACAATATGTCAAATAGCATGGAATACAATCATTCACTCATGCGCTGATTAATTGATTCACTCCAGTTCACTGATTCATACTTTTACTCGTTATATCGAGAATCGAATCATAATAGTTGCGTAGCGCAAATTTATAGTTATAAGTTTTTGAAAAATAAATGAAAGCTACATTCAATATAACCAGGTGTACATTAACTAGTTTTATCTTATTTTAGAATCGACGTTGAACAGCCGATAAATGTTTAGGTTTAAGACTATTATAAGATTTAGCTCCTTAGTCTTTTGTTATTTCGAACCCAACTCAGAAGGCAAATGAACCAAGCATTAGGATATTGTCATGGAGGCTTTTTTTTTTAAGGAATTAACTCGCATTCGTTTTACATGAGGTGACGAATCATGCAAACCTCTCAGAGTTAGCCTGACGGCAAGAGAATTTTTTAGAAGGCTTCATTATCTGCTTCCCCCGTTCACCCATTTCTGCAATTGCTTTTCTTTCATTTTTTCCCTTAATAATCGATATTTTTTAAAAATCTAAAATCATTTTGTTAATGAAATATATATATTTATTCCAATTTTATAAATGCATAATTTGCTAATATGTTAATAGTAGCGGAATGAAAGATTACATAGACTTGAAAAATAACCAAATTCACTTGGAAAAAACAAACTTATAAATAAAGAGTGTGTGATACAATAAGAAGAAATAAATGCAATAATTTTACTCTTCAATGATATACAATGATAATCATTTTAACACGCCAAATTGAAATCACTCTTGAATTAAGTTTTTTATTTTTATCTCTCTTCTCAATTTAACACATAACTGTAAATAATTCTCGAATTAAACATCGAATACTCCACTTTTTTTTTGTTCCATCGGACATCTTTTACTTTTCTCTGTACAATTTCAAAATCTTATGTATCTTGGCTTTTGCGCAAACAAACAAAATTGAACATGAAGTCATGATTAGGAAAAGTTTGAAAAAATTCCTGAAAAATGCAATAAAAACACAAAAATAAGGCGTCTCTCTAATACTGAGAGAACAGACTTCAAATGTATGAAGATGAAAAACAAACTTTATTTCAATGAAACACTTCAATTAACCATTTAAGTGCAATATCGACGATTGAACAGATTTCTTTGAATCATCTGTACAACTCACGTGATGTTTTTGAAACAGTATAATCTAGTGTTGATGAAAACACGCTTTTAACGTGAGAAACCAATTATAACACCCGTCAACTTCATGGCGTGGCACGCGACCGTTAAAAAGCATCATTTCAGATAGTTGTCATAAACAACCATTTTTCAATGAATGAAGATAACGTTTAACAGAAAGTTTTGAAATTTAGAGATAAGTTGACAGATTTATGAGTAAGAGAAAAAAAAAAAAAACGGAATCCTAAAGAATAAAATACTCATCAAAATCCATCTTTCTTTCAATGATTACAGCACAAAAGGAAATGACAGACTACCTAAGTTGTCTTATCAACTCGTAGTGCAATAAGTCTACACATATTATAAACAAGGAAAGAATTATATTTATCAAAGAGAAATGTATAAACGAATTTTCTTGGAATAGCGGAAACCGCAAGTGTGTAGAAGGAAGAAAAGTTATTGTGGAATTATTAAACAAAAATAAATCTCGAAAGAATTTTTTATTTTTATTATGATAATATTTAACATCGATGTATTTCAAAAATTATAAAAACACATTCTAAAGGTTGATATTGTTCACCGGGGGACGAGAAACCCACTAGAAATAACTTTTCTCCTACCATCGGAGGTGAAAGAGAAATTGCCTTGACTTGATCCGGTCTTTGTTGAAGTACCTGCCCACGGCTTCTTCGTATGAACTTGGCTAAATGGCAACTGGGACTATTAAGGATAGTAAGGATAGTTGACGACTGGAGAAATTGCCAGGAATGAGTTTCATAATTTAGAGTCCCAGTCACATTTTCGTCTCCTTATTTTCTAGGATAATAGTCCTAGTATGAGTCCCTAGGTTAATAGTCCTAGGTTAATAGTACCTAGTCGTTAGATTAATAGTCCTAAAGTACGAGTTTAATACATTTTGAATAGAAACTATTGAGTCATAGTAGGAATACGTATAAAATGACATTATTAAATTGTCAGCAGATTGTTGGGCTCATTACCACAGCGGGACACGTTAAAGAGTTGCTCCCCTTCTGTCTTTCTTTGGAAAAAAAAAAGGCATGGACGGTCTCGTTACATGCTTTAGCATTGCACATAAAAGTGTGATTAAATATAGGCTTATAATTTCCCTACGTACTGCGGAAAAGAATCTATCACTAAATCGGGATTTTAGTCAATTACTAAATGCAGAAGTCTTATATCTCATCTATGAGTCATTTCGGAAAAGAAGTACAGGCACTTATGTACAATTAAAAAATCATTAAAAATAAACAAATAAGTAAATAAAAAAAAGAATTAAAATATTTCCCAAAATATTTGAAAAATGAACAATTATACTGTAATCACTGTAATCACAATAAGAAAAACTAAATGGCTTTAGCTCTGATGCGATATTACCCCCCCCCCTTTAAGCTTTGATTAGAGGACAAGCAGTTGATGTCATTAAATTGAAAAGTCACGAGGACTTTCGCATGCTGAGAGGAAAAAACAGCTATTGTACAATCAGTAACACGCGAAAGATTATTCAAACGGAAAATTCGAGTTTTACAAGTTAATGCGAAATAATCTCGTTCATTTACAAAACAGCAGCTGCTTTGGGCTTCAGGCAGCTGTCAACGAAAAAACGACAAAAAAAGAAGAAAATGAAATCGCGATACAAAATGGTAACTATGTCCCTCACATTATCTAACCATACAAAAGGCGTAGGTTTTTGCTATTCACATCACCTTTAAATATTTACAATAATTCCTCTGATTTATTGAACTTCTTTCATCGTTCTGAAGCCCTCACAACGACTCTTATGCTTTCTTGTTTGCGATGTTAAACAACTATTATTTGCAAAACAGCTTCTTAAAATATATCAAGAATGTAGTTTCAATTTTACTTCATCTCGTGCAAAAAAGAAATTCTTACAGTTTCATCCTTGGTTTAGAAAGTGCTTGTTTTGGATCCAATAAATCTACTTTGATGAAATCGTGCGGATTTGCCGCAAAGATGCTAATCCTATTCGATAACCCATTCAAAATGAGCCAATATCCATTAAAATAATTTATGAATGACCTGGTGAAAAAATGTTTTCTTTTTTTTCCTTGTGACACGTGTTTAAGGGTCTGTTAGGGACGAAGTTTTTCTTTAGAAGAATTCATGACAGAGTAACACAAAAGTGTCTACTCTAATTTAAAAGTATGAAAAAAAAGAAGGGACGCAATTTTCAAACGTTAGCAACACTTGCTGACTAAATATGTACAATCTGCAGCTACGGTTTTATCTACTCGTTTATTAAATAAAAAACTCCGAAGATATTGAAGTGGTAAATAACAGTCGACTGTCATTTCGCATTTTTATATTTTCGAAGCGAATGTAGTTTTTAATCAAGTAATACTCGTTTATTATTTGTTCATATTATAGAAAAAATAGTACGACACTGAATAATAAGTTTTATTTAATTATAGTGTTAGTTTCAGGTAATATTAATTCATGCGATCCTATCTTCATTCAATATTTTTTCTATTTATCGAAATACAGCATGTCACTCTGAACTCAAAGCATTGCATCGATCGACCGATGTCGAAAATCGGGAATTACTTATTCAGGAGGTTAACGAGTCGTTCGATCATCAGCCCAGTGATTCGCCAGGAGACAAAAATAAATGAACATTTATTTTAAAGTGAGTTTAATAATTATATTTATGAGTTGGCATCGACTTTATGGGTCGATGCCAACCTCCTTTTGCTGGTCGTTTTTGAGTTGTGTCTTGCAAATGGGATTATTTATCGAAGACAGCCAGTTTGATACTAAAGTGTCCTTATTTGCTTGGAGACATCATCGATGGCAGAAGAAGCTGGTTTGAACTAATATCACAAGCAAATGTGTTCTACTATATGAAGGCTCTGTCTCATGGAATAACTCTGCTGCATTATTTAGACTCGTAAAAAAAAAAAAAAATAGAGAATTATTCATTCATTTTGCTAGCCTTCCTCTTGGTGGAAAAATCTCGTCTAATCGTCGATTTTTAAAAAAGTTTAATAACATTTATAGCATATTTGCCTTAATCCAAACCGAAAATAATTCTTTACGGCAAGATGGTATACATAGTTTATAATAATTTCTTTGTCACAAGACACTTGAACAGTAGGAATTTTTTTGTTTATTTCCTTTTTCAAAAAGAGCTTCGAAAAACGCTACATTAATAAGTATACCTGCTATAAATGATTCGTTCAATGCTGCACGTCACAATTCTTAACTTCAGAATTAATTGATAGAAAATACGGATAAGTAAATATAAATTACCCACTAAAGAATCAATTCAGTTTTGTTTCATCATAAAAACAATGACTATTCAGCATGAAATGGTAAGGATTTGCTGCCATTGTGTAAAAAACCATAATCGATTGGAACAAAATCAATAATTCAGAATTATTTAATGAGGGTCGGATAAAGCAGTGTTCTTTATTTTTAATGAGACGGGCTTACATTCGGGGGGTGGGGGGTAGGAATTATCTTCTCATTTTTCTTGTTGCTTTTTATATAGTGTGTGAAATACCGGATATGTTTATGATAAAGAGTAGTATTTTAGTAAATGTTAGAGCAGGAGGACACTTGAGGAAAGCGAGAGACTAAATATATTATATAGGAATATTGTTAAAGGAAAGCGAGTGACTAAAATAGAACTTTTGGAGCTACGCAATAAAGAAGGTATCAAAAGTAGTTACGTAATATGTGTTACGTAAGAATAAAATTATCGTGAAGGTGACGTTGGCGATGTTGGTTGTGTGTGTAAACAGTTTAAAAATTCTTTTTTTTTAATAAAGAAAAGAAAAAAATATCTATTGAGTTAGTTTGAAAAGTTTCTCTTGAAACATGAAATGCCAAATCAAATAAATAAAATTAATAGAATAATATAATTTATTCGACATCTAATAACTAATAATTATAGTAAACGTGGTGATCCGTAATGATTGGAATTAATATGTTTGATTACCAACTACGTTCCCGCTATTTTTTTTTTCACTTTTGCTATACCGCATGTCATTAAATGTTTTATATAATTCGAAAGATGATGTTTTGTTTTTTATAGTTCGAGTTAAGTTATATCAATTTTAAAATCATCAAAATGGAATGCCAAGTTCAGAGAAATTAGCATTAGCAACATCGTTTTTTTTGGGGGGGGGGCGGGGCTGTTAATCAAGGCTCAAAGGCAGCAAAACTGCTCGTGATATTTGTGCTGAATACGGAGAAACGCGATTTCCGAAAAAACTGCTCATGATAGCCATACTAAGTTTTAAAATGGAATTTTTATCCTTATAGACCAACCAGCGTCCAGTTAAGTTTAACTAAACCAGTTTTTGCCTAAAAATGAGAAGAGTCCAGAAACTAGAATGCTCACTCTCTCTAACGCCTAATATATTTTTAATATCCTTATTGTTACGAAATGAATTCAGGTTGCTGAATTGTAACAAAATTACACATTAGATTTATACTACATACTGATTTTTTCAATGTGTTGTAGTGACAGTTATTTACGTAAAATATCTCGGTGTATAAGTCTTGATGAAGAGATAGCTGATAGGTTGGAAGTAAAAGACGATCGCTGCCGGTCTACTCCTATAGATGTCACGTGTCAAAAGACGAGGGACAAAATGTGGATTCAAATGAAATAGTAAAATATTTTAAAAAGTGCGGAATTTTAAATTATTTGGGATGCTGCTAACGTTAATCCATCTGAAATCCTTAAATTTATGATATATATTTTAAAAATTTTCATTGCGTTATTTTTTATTTTTTTGAAATACTGTTGAATAAATTATCTAACTTTTATTCTTCATTTTTTCTGAACGTAATTTAAATTATTGTTTCTAAAAGAAACCTTTATAAATAAAGAAAGTATGATCTGCCTTACTGTTTACAATACATCGATATTTCACAATCAACGAATGTCCGATTTTATAACCGGAGTCGAACCCCTGTTTCTGTATAATTTAGAGGGCTTGAAAAGTCGACTTATACACCGTTATGTACGAAAATAAATTGCTGAAAAGCAGCAAAATAGTTTCGTTAAAAAAATATTTCGTGCTGTCGTTCATGTGGGGATCTTGTCTAGACAAAGGATTATTTGCTTTCTTAAAAGTGCAATACACTCCCCATGACTCTATTTTTCGAATCCACATTATAATAAACGCCTTTACTATTCGTATTTCATGAAATTTTTTTATTTTATTGTTTAGACGTAAAATAATCCATTTTTAATGTATGGTCAAAACAAATTCTCGCAATACTTATTTGAGTAATATATTACTTATTATTTGTCTAAATTTTCACAACAAAAACTTCCGTTTCTTCTTTTAGCAAATCGATTCTAACTGCTTGAAATGTCTTTAGTACTTGTCACATCGATCCAATTAAAATAGACGTGATATGATATTTTAAATAATCTATCTTAAGATCCCTAATTCGATCCTCACCCCCTTTGATCACCCCTGAAGTTGGGCCAGAGTCAAATTTAGCGTCATTTGATAGAATTTTATCATAATATTAAGTACGTTTATTTCATTGGTTTTCATCGAATTATGATTGGAAAAAAAAATTGATAAAATTTCATTAGAAAATAATTTTTCTCGAACAATAATATTGGAAAGCTTTTTTTTGGACAGCCTTTGGGCTCATACAATATAAACTTGCTTAAATGTGATTTTTGAAGATATTTTTCTAATAAAAAAAGTCCCGAATTGAGTGCTTTAGACTCAAAGAAAAGATTCAAGTCAAACATGACTTAAAAAACTGACCAGGCTTTAAAACAAAAAAAATATTTAAAAAGATTTAATTTTAATAAAAATGGAATCATTTTAGCGGGATTATTTCACCTCTAGATGAGAAATTCTTAATTTTTGCTTCTGATCCTTTCTCACTTCTGTTTTGTCGTTTCCCTGTATTTGATTTTCCATTTCTGCTTCACTCTGTGTTTTCTCCATTTAATCTCCTTCCGACTATTTTTCCATCGTTAAACGAACTGCTTGATGAAGGAAAGCTTGTTCCTTCTGAAATGCATATTTTTATTAATCTGTGTATGATGTTTCAAGAAGTCTGATTAAGTTTCATACTATTTCTTGTCTAAATAAATTACATCGATTTTGGCATTCAATACATTTTTTGTTTTGTTAAACATTCTGAATGGTGCACATTTTACTCTGATTATTTCATATAAGATAAGCGCCTTCATTTTTAAACTCTTTGCACTAATAATTTTAATGAACTATATTTCCGAAAACTACATTTAATTAACTTTTCGAATCGTTACACATAGGAATATAAGTACCATATACTTTTTTTCTCTTTTTTCTTTTTTGCAATTTCGAGCTGTAAGTAGGAGTTCCATTGCATTTTCTATTAATCTTTTATATATAAAAAATTCGAGAAGATTTGGTGACACAATTATAGGTAAAAATCCATAGGACAAGTAAACCAATCAAAATCTGATAAAACACAATTGTGAAAGAAACGTTTTGAAGTATTGAAGGGACTAGGGTACGCATGCAGAGGAGATAACAAATTTAAATGGTTCAACATTTAGAAACTTGGAGAATTCATTTTGAGGCCTTTAACTGCTCTAAGCTGAAGCTAGGGACCGAATACTTTTGATTTTGTAGACATTATAATTATAGCACACAATCCATACACTATTACTACTTCATGCATTTCAAACATTTAGTACATTGTTCATTCGTCAATGGTTAGGCTTTAAAATAGTTGCGTCCACCAGTCTATAACAATGGCTTACGCGGGACTCACACATGCGCCAATCAAAAGAGTAACAACAGAAGACATCATTTGACAATTTTCTGTTAGAGTTATGCTAATTGTATTACAATACAATAGGGGGGGGCACAAAGGCTAAAAACAACCACGGAACTAGCAGCTTTTTAGTTTCTCAATGAAATAGATATCCCACAAAAACAAATTGAAAGAAATGTTATATTCCACATGAACAAATTGTTAAGATAAGGCGTTCTGCATTCTAATACCTCATAAATCTATCACTCCTTATCTCCCCCTTTGCTGACCAGACGAGTGGTCAAGTTTAGAATTGAGCCTTGAAGTTTTTGACGCATACAATAATGCAGTTTTTCGATAGCCTTTTCCTTCCAAATCGCAAGATTTTTAATATGACGATATTGATGCATGAATTTAGAATTTTAGTAATCACTTTTGAAGCTCTTTATTCATTTTATCGTTAATGCAATTGACTTTTCGATCGAGTTTTCCGCAGTTAGTGTCGGTTTGCAGCTATTTTTAGATTCCGATATTTTTAATACGATATTATAATAACGACTGGCGAATTTTTGAATCGATCCTTCTAATAGTAATCACTTTCGACGTGCTTTGTGGCAATTTTATCGTAAATCCAAGTCCTTTTTCTATTGTTTTTTTTTCTTTTGGCACTTATTGCAATGCTTTTCCACGGTGTTTTAAAAATTTGGATATTTTTAATCATGTATTATAACGACTTGCGTTTTTTGAATTGCGCATTTTAATAATTACCCTCGATGTGCTCTATGTGTGGCGGTTTCATCATCCATTTGAGTCATTTTCATTTTTCGTTTCTTTTTTAGTTATTGCTACGTTGTTTTTTTCTAAATACCAATATTTGTAATTCTATCCCGGTATTTTTATATGGTATTAAGACTTGTGAGTTTCGAATCGCGTATTTTAATCACCCCTTTTGATGTTTTGATTTCATCGACAATCCAAGCTATTTTTCAATCGTTTTTTTTTTAATTTCTATATTTTAGATTAATTATCTATTAATTATTATCTACAACAAGCGAAATTCGAATGTGGGTTTTAAAACTGTTTAATGTTTTTCAGCATCGTTTTAACTTCTTTTATAGCTTAAAAAAAATACCTGGAAAATGTTAATCTTATTTACAGCTATAATGCGTTTGTTTTCAATCATTTTTAATCCCTTAAAAATTTTTTAATTAAAAAATTTAATTTGTACTTACACTGCTTAAAATATTCATTTTCTTATTTTCATTCATGAAAGTTACTGTTAATTCATTTTAAAACAAGCTTTTTTGTCACGTGCTGTGACAAAAATCCATTATTCCCCCTCCCTCCCATCTTCATATATATACATATATATTTAAATAAATCAGTTTGGTATTCTTCAGTTTTAAATGAATTATTAATATTTAAGAGAAATTAGCTCTATGCAAATATGCATTAATAAGTTGTCTAAATTTTTTTTATATAGTTAAAACACTGATATTTATCGTCAAAATACATACGGCTCTTCACTGCTCCACCTGCTGTACAAGTGGTCTTTCATTTATAAAGGTTGTGCACTGCTACAATAAAAATATTGTAAAAGAAACATTTGGACAGATCTTCAATAGGAAGGACAAAAAAAAAAAAATTGTTTCAGCCGCATATTAAGATACACGAGGAGAAAACAAATTTGACGAAAATAATTCTTTGAAACGGTACTTAAAAAATATTAAACTTTTTGAAGCCTCACATCCACTTTTTCCTACTTCGAAGAAAATGTTTAAAATCTATGAATAATTCTGCACATTTATTTGCAGCATGACATTTCAAATAATAAATCACAAAACCCTTTTTAATATCAGTGCTGGCTTAAGATGAACAACCAAACTAAGAGTCATAAGTAACTGTTGCAAAATCATAACAGTTATAAAAATAGTATTTTTTTCTCAATAAACCGTTAACTCTATATCGATTCGAAGAGCAGCATTATACGCTTATCATTAGAGGAAACACCGTATTCGATCGACCATTCTAGATATGTTTGATTCAATCATTCTCAAGACATTTCTACCAAGAAAAATTAAATATTTACGGAAAAGTTTCTTTTGAAGAAAAAAAGAAAGAAAGAAAAAGAAACAAACAAAAAAAAAACCGCTTGAGACACCCAAATTGTGTCAACGACCCAGAGACTTTCCCACACAGAAAAAGAAATGGACAAAAAATTTAGTCTCTCAATTAATTTCGCATAAAAAGAAATATTTTGTAAACGCAGTTCATTCAACCTTTCGCATCACTCAAAAAGTGAAATGGCGGATTTCACTGATGAGGGCGTTTATTTTATTAAGAAGAATACTGGAAGTAATCTGAAAGCTTCCAAAGCATATGTTTAGATAACATATTTTTAGATTAACGAGTCCTTATAGAAGACCGAAATTCACGCATGAAGTCATTTTGATAGAAAGTTTTTATAACTGTGCTTCTTTTAAGTATATGAACGGATGAATGACATCAAAGCCGCTTAAATGGGAATGAATATCGTTGACGATTCGCTTCGGTGAGTATTCATCACAGATGACCATTCCCAGATCTTTCGGACACCTTATTTATACTAGAGATGAGACAAGCTCAACCTGAGCCGGACTCCTTTACTGAAAAAAGGTTTCAGGCTTGGACACATAATGAAATTTTCATGACCATTTTTACAACTTGTAAACTAACGTTTGGTTCAGTTATTAAATATAAAATTTTTAACGTATAAAAAATTACTACCGTTCGGTGCGTTTGCTTTGTGGCTGTCAAATGTGTCATTTATCTCGAGCCCGGACCACATCTCTCTAATATATAACACCACTAAAAAATTATTTTTTTTAAAGAATAGAAAGTCAGTTTTCATTAGGCTTAGAAATGGCATTCCTGTGCAACTCAATCTGCCTTTTGCTAATTGGGGTGGCTATAGATATGCTTCGGAAGCATATTCTTCCGGATGTAGAAATGACATTGTTTTATGAGTGGCGGAGAGAGAAACAGTTGAAAGAATGGTTAGGAAATGAATGGATGATACGTGCTGATAAATATTGAAAGAAAATGACAATCTGAGGACAAAAAGCCTGCCCTCTCTTTTAGGTGGTTTCTTAACAACGCTAACTTGGAGGTAGAAACTAAAATGGAAATGATTTGCAACGTTTCCAAGTGTTGACTCTATTCGCCTTTAAAGATTACATTAAGGGATTTAATCTTTGTTTTTTTTTTTTTTTTTTGAAAGAGTATGCTAATACGGAAACAGACACCTCGGTCTCTTTTCTCTCTCTTAAAATATGTTTTTAATTTTCATTAACATTTCCCGGTGAAAGACTGGTGGATGTCGACTTTCGGTGAATGTTCACAATCACATGGTGTCGCTTCGGTTCATGTCCTACAGAAATATATTACATTTTTCAGTTATTTTCTACGCTGATGTTCTTTTAAGCTTGAGGTCGGGTAAACATTTGTTAGGTATTTTGAACACTGGCATTTTACCATCTTCTCAAACCAGATATTAAAATTTCGAATAAATATTAAAATCACAACGAATAAATTAATTTCAAATCGGTCATAACAAGTATTTCGGTTTGTTTATCTTACTTTGCCGAACATTCTGTATTCTTCAGTCAAGTATTCAAGTACAATTCATTCATTTCCAAATCAAGATCATTTTTCATGTTATAATTAACATATTAATAAAATGTTCTTACTTAAAATTATAGTAATTCTGAATTTTATTAACAAAAAGATAATTTTTTAAAATCATTTTTTAAATAAAAAATTGAGAATGACATGAGAATAAAAGTATTTAAAATTAAAATAACAAATTGGAATAAAGGGAAAAAAAACTAAATGATAAGTTTAAAAAAAAAAAAAAAAAGCCTCGATTACAAGTTGCATTTCAGATTGCATTTTTCTGGACTGCAAACCGTCCCGTGGATTTTCTTCCCACAAGTTAAACAGTTCGAATATTAAAATCTGCTAATGATCGAAAGGAGAAAAACTGGCGAACAAGTGTCAAAAGTAGAGAGAAGTGGATTCGAATTCAAAGGAAGGCACTGGCCCACCCTGGGCTGTCTAGCCAGATAGGATGATGAATGATCGAACATTTCTTATTCTCTCCGATACATCTTCGAATTTCTTAAATATTATAGTTTCTCTGCAGTCCAAGTGTTTCCAAGGATTCTGTTATACCATTTCAAACGTTAATAACCTATGGAGAATTATATAATTTTCTATTTATTACATAATTTATGAATATTTTTTGTTCCTCATTAAAATATATTTTAATTAGCACATTGTAATTTTTAAGGTTTTAATTTTTTTCTTCCAATTTTAAAGCTACTATAAAAGATAAAGTTTCTTAAAATGTGAAAATTAAAGAATTCTAGCGACATAAAGGTTAAAGCTCCCCCATTTCGTGACCTAATTTTATTTTATATCCGTCGTTAAACAGCCGAACCAATTTTTGGGTTTACGATTACTAATGTTCAACTCCGCAGTCTTGTAATTTCGAAACCAATCCAAAAGACAAGGCAACTTCCGGATCAAGTATTGGAAGTGGAGGACATTTTGATGGAACTAATCCGCATTCGCGTTACATAGAGAGGAAGACCACGAGAACCTTCCATGGTTAGCTTAACCCATGATCCGTCTACCACTGAGGATATTTCACGTCAGCACTGTGAGCGATGCAAGCCAGATACGGATTTGTATCGATCGGTCATCGCTAGGATTCGAATCCAGTTCAGCTCATTGGAAGGCGCACGCTCTATCCCCTGAGCCATCGCGGCTCAAGGGTGGCTATGTATACAACACTATGAGATCTCAGACACACATCAATCTGAAGCTGGGTGGATTTCCAGCCGCCATCGAACCTTAATTAAGATCCCCCACTTTAATGAGTAAAATGGCACAAAAAATCTTCAAAATATCAATTAATGACTAAACAACAAATTGGCAATCATACTAATTCTTCCTCGGAACATTGGAAGACACGGGATGTTAGGAGGGCGTCCGGAGTTCTGCCAAGAGAATGAAAACATATAGTTGTTGCTCTCCATATTAAAATGTTTGTCTTGAGTGGGGGAGAGGGGAAGCATAAAAATGAAGTGGAATCTGGGGAAAAAGTGGAGAGTTCAAGGATTCATGACGTTCGCATGCCCGGGTTTCTAATACAATGTGAGTGAAACAGGATGATATGGAAACACGAAGGGCACATCTGGTTGCTGAACTTGGGAAGGAGGGGGGAATGAAAAGTTCCTTCTCAAGGTTAGGCAAGGATGGCATATAAATGGAGTGTCTTCATCCATGGATAGAGTCAAGGATACAGAGTCGAAAATTACTGATAAATCAATGATAATTAATTTTTCGACTGAATCTAGGATTCGCACAATACTTACTAATTAATATCCATCGTAAAGGACGTTGTTTCGGATGTTCATCTAGGCGTAACATTTTGATTCGCTGCACAGAAACTATAACTCGGTGAAACTCTGAAATGACGAAGGTGTGTCCAGGGATTTAACATTTGATAATTAGTTCGAGAATTGTTGAATGTTCAACTGGAAGTAAAAAGAAATAGCCCGCTCTGCATTTCACAGATTGGAGTGCTTAAAAATCTATTTATATATTTGAACGCCTTCAAAATTCTTGTTTGTTTGAAAATTATAGCAACATTTTTATTTATTTTAAATGCAATTTTTAATTAGAAAGTTATTGCAATTCCCCCTCCCCTCACTTATCCCTTTAAATAATAACTATTTATCCGCAGTTGTGGAAAAATGTATCATTTTCTAAGCTCTTGAGTTTATGTCAAAAGTAACAAATATAGAGATGCTGATAATTATAAATCTTAACTTTTACATAAAAATGTTTGAACAGATGGAAACAAAAAAACTTTAATCAAGAGAGATAAAAACAACTTCCGATTTAAATTACTTTTTTTTTCTTAGTGAGTCACAATCTATAGGTTGAATTACAGTGGATTATTTTTAAAATCCAGTTAATCGTTCATTTCGCTACGATTAACATATTAACTTTATGTTCCTGCATAAAATTAGAATGAATATTTCACTAACAAAATATTTATTGTTTTTGTGAAAAATATCGTCTTTTAAAGGAAAAAAACAAAACAATGACGAATGAGAAGCAATGACGCGGGTAAACAAGGGGTACACGTTTCTGAGGTTTCCAAATTATCGCTTCGCTCTCTCTCTTTTTTTTTCCTTTTCTTAAATTTTTTTTTCTTCTTCAAACTTCGTTTGAAGTAGTTTTACGATTTATTTTATACACTTTTACAACTAATTCTGAACATTGTTATAAANCCGTTCTTGAAGTAAAAGTGCGAGCTTTGCGCCAAAGTGACGTCACTAGAATGACGTCAGAGGATCGGCGCGGCAAGAGATACTTCAAAGGAGTGAACCAGCCCTTCTATTCTCTTTAGCCCTGCTTCGCTCTCTCTCTTTTTTTTCTTCCTTTTCTTAAATTTTTTTTTTCTTCTTCAAACTTCGTTTGAAGTAGTTTTACGATTTATTTTATACACTTTTACAACTAATTCTGAACATTGTTATAAACGTATATTTTTTAATTATTTACTTTTTTCCTAAATATGAAATCATATGATTTAACGCAGCTTTTACGGACCTTGGGACATTAGATCTCACTACCTTTGCAGAACTTTTGCATAAAATCCTACAGACGCATTTTCCCATGCATTTATTATACTTTCTTCTCCATGACATTTCTACGCAGACATCCCATTTCTACGCTCCACATTCACCATTGCGACATTTCTATGTAAATACTCTCACCTCAACGATATTTCTACGCAGACATTTCTAGATTTTTATCGATAAATGACTTGCCACAAAATTTACATGTGCATTTGGGATCGCGCGATTGATACAGCAATAACGCGCAGAAACTGAATGTCTATCCCGAGAAAACTTTTAACTTAGAAACTTAGGCGATTCAAGTAATAAAAAAAGAAATTAAAAACTAGGATGTAATGCTTTAACGCCTTATATTTTTAAGGGTAGTTTAGCAACGTAAAATGAATGTCCTGAAAGTAGTATTACATTTATTTCAGGTTTTGTTCGATGTTAAATAAAAAAAAAAATAGCTGAAAGGCAGGATGACGAAATACTTATTCTGCACATCACCTGCCTTCTGTTGCAACGCGCAGTCCTTGATTTCGTGGCGGGTATTGCCCGCAAATGATGCTCTATTCTTTGTCTGTTATTACCGGGTGATTGTAGCTTATGCAATCTTACATCCATATATCAGCAACAGCTGCTTCACGCTGATAGAAACATGGAAAACTATTTTTTGTGNGATGACGAAAAACTTATTCTGCACGTCACCTGCCTTCTGTTGCAACGCGCAGTCCTTGATTTCCTGGCGGGTATTGCCCGCAAATGATGCTCTATTCTTTGTCTGTTATTACCGGGTGATTGTAGCTTATGCAATCTTACATCCATATATCAGCAACAGCTGCTTCACGCTGATAGAAACATGGAAAACTATTTTTTGTGATGATTGATAGTTGTCGAAAAATACTATTTCTTAATAGTTTGTTGAAAGGAAAGGGAAAAATTAAATGAAACTATTGCGCTAAGAACCGCACGTACAAGAAATAGTCAACTTTTAATGTAAATGAAGAATTGACTTTATTTTAATAGCATCTTCTAATAATTCAAAACTGTTCTTTTTAATTTCTCAAATGTAATAAGGAACATGCTTTAATATTTTTCAAAGATTCTATTATCAAAATGTTGCTAAAATTAAGAATCACGGGAGCTTGCTGCACTGCACAAGGAGGGGAGTTTTTAAATCTGCATACAGCTTGAAATGCGTGTTTAAGAAAATGGATACAACTCAAAATGCGCCTTTTTATTTCTTAACAACTAAACGAATTTCGTATTTACGGGTCCCGGTATCGGGCGTATTATAGATGTGACTTTTCAGATGTGTCTTCATATTCAAAACTCTGAGCAATTAAAGTGAGTTTTAACACTGAATTCCTACACCATAAATTAACTACCACCATTATAAGCTTATAGCACCACTATGACAACCTTGCAAAAACAACTGCTGACTTTTAAAATCTTTAAAAAAGTCTAATTTTTTTTTTGGTGTAAGGCAAAATGTACGTACCAAGTGCTTTACACAATGGACGATTATATTAATTATTATAAATTTATATATAAAATTATTTTGACTCATTAGTTTATATTTATATTATAAATTTATAGATTTATTTTGACTCATTAGTTTATTCTTTAAAAAAGAATTATACTCATAAAAGAAGAGTGAAAAGGGGAATCAATTTCCATGCTATGCCTTAATGCTAATTTGTTCAATCGAATGGCTATGTCCATTTTCGCAAACACGCATTTCGAGCTGTATGCAGATTTAAAAACTCACCGACCCATTGTAAGATTTAAAACTAGATGATTTTGTGCTTACGCAGAGAAAAGAGGGGGAAAAAAAAAAACTACGGAGACGCTTGGCAGTGTTAACGAAATAAAAACGTTTGTTTACTTCAAAAAAAGTTGTTTTGAGCCTAAAAATACTATCTTAAGCAGACAAAATGAACTGTCATTGGATCAGTTTCAAACATTAATGCTGACATTCCCATTAGCTGAGGTTATTCTTCATATAGGCGTGTGTGTGTTCATGGTTATCTTTCGATATCATTGCTATTCTACGATTTTATTTAGATACTTCATTGGTATCGTTTTCAATGGCTTGGTTTAAATGATAAATAAAATAAACGTATATTGAGATATAAATCCACCCCCCCCGCTAAGTATATATTCATTGAATATATTGTAAACGCATTTCAACGTTCGTATTAAACTTATAAATGCTCTTTATTTTATGATTATAAGCTATTTCGAAGAAAGGAAAGCAAACGCAAGCAATGCATTTCGTATATTTTTATGAAAACTATATTAAACATAAGTTTAAGATTTTACACCATTTGAAACTTATATACCTGCAATAATGTATAACATAAGTAGCAGTTTTATTCAAAACAAAATTTCCATTATTATTTTTTTTCTTCTAAATTTGCGGTGCTCATAAACTGTGAACATCTTCACCAAATTTATTTCGTTTTTTTTTACCACACTTAAAATCCTTTTGATTGTTTAAATAATATAAATATAAAATTAACCAACAAACATTGAATCATTCAAAGCTATTATAAAACGAACGTTTGCATATTTTGAAATATATAGGTATAAACAGATGTAGCAACAGATGTCCTGAAAAAAGTTTAGAAAATAGTTTTTAAAAGAGAGAAGTTTTTGTGCTATTGTACTGTTATTAAATACACAAATATTTGAAGAGGTATTTAAAAAAATTAAAAACATTTTTTGTAGTTTTTGATACATACTTGAAGATATTTAAAAAGCTTCGATATCAACACACTTTGATTTATCTGTGTGTTTTGTCTAAAGAACAGTTAAAGAGTGAAATTGATATGAAACTTCAGATGCCTCGTTAAAGTGATAACGATATAAATGTGAATAGTGGAAGAATTTGATTTCGTTCTATTGACATAGAAAGCGTGTCGCATAATATGTAACGTACTCTACTGAATATCTTAAACGAGCGAAAAATAAAATTCTTACTACGTCAACTAACGTCGTAACAGCTGTTTCATTTTATTTCCACGTTGGAATTGTTTTGTTGTCAACAACCACACACAATTTTTTTTCCTTCTCGTTTGCTTTTTGTTGCACATGAAAGTGAACTTCTGCCTCTGTGAAAGGGGCTCAGCCCTCTGCTCATTTTGCCCACCCAACTCTACGATTGCTGCATTTTTATTTTTTCTTTCTATTTTTTATTTCTTGACGATAAGTATGTCATTACATCTAAAAGAAATTCAATTGAAAGATTCTAAAATGCCTTATTATGTTAACACAGATTTGGATTAACTTATATCTTTTCCTTATTTTTTTTTTAAACTTTTGAATTTTGAATTTTTATTCCTTTAAAAAAATCTTTACATCCTTCTCCTTTCTCCATGTTTTATACATGGCAGGCAACATCTCATCTCTCTCATACTTTTTATCATATTTATGAATTTTTATTTTCTTTTTTTAGTGACATCAAGCTTATCGCAAGCTAATAAATGTAAGATGTCGAGAACGATACATTTCCCCCCAATTATGGATAAATAGTCATTATTTAAAGCAAAAAAAAAAAAAATGAANAAAAAAAAAAAAAAAAAAAAAAAAAAAAAAAAAAAAAAAAAAAAAAACTATCGAAAAAGAGAACTTAAAATTGCAATAATTTTCGATAAAATTAGAATTTTTAAGAAAAAAAATTGAGACTTAGTTTATAAATAAAATGGCTCTTTCAGCATATCAAATTTGAACCTTGTAGTCGGATTCCTGAGGCCTGCAGATCGGTGAGGCTGGTATTTTTTACTACAGTTTCACCAGTTAGTTCTCAAATTTATTAACGATTGTTAATTTCTTTATTCCATCGTTCTCCTCCCTGAATATTTTTCTACACATCTCGGCACTCCAAATGTTTATAGTCTCATAGTTTTTGTGCTAAAAAAACAAAATGTAACGTTGAACATCTAAGACAGACTTATGAATTTTTAATAGAGAGAGAGAGAGAGATACTAAAATGTTTTTCACCCCATTTACATACTAGCGGGGTCAGAACCCCTGCTTTCTGCGGTCACCAACCCCTGAAACTACTTTCGGATTGTTTTGTTGCTCATTTCGCTCACTGCATTTTAGTTTAGCGTTGATGGAACTTTTTTTAAAATTAAGTTGTAAAACTAAACAACTTGTGAAACCTTTGATTTATAAACATTTCATTATTACCTAGCGATTTGTTTTATACAAATTTTAATGCTACTTGGAAATTATATTTGAAAAAGTTTGCACAAATGTTAAGAAATTGATGAGACAACTAACTTTTATTTATAAATGAAGAACCACTATTTGTTTATTTATTTTTTAAAAATTTCATTCTTCCTATCATAAAAATTCGCCTTCCTTTTAAAAATGTCGCCGCCTTGTCTGCTGAACCCTGTAAAACTTGGTCATCGTTGGGCAGACCATTTCTTTGATTTAGTTGATAAAGAAATATATACAAAATATCGCATTCCTATCCATTTGGTACCTTCAACATAAACCTACAACAACAAAAAAAACTTACAACTAAGCTATGCTAATATAAAACAAAAAAACCCTCCAATTTAATGAGAAAATTGTTTTCTAATTATTTTTATTAGAAGCGTACGGAGACCACTAATGTTTTATTTAGCGTACTATTGATATAAGGTTCATAAAAAACAAAACAAAGTTAGTCTTAGGTTATTTTGATCTTTCTATGGATGGAGTCTTTTTAAACCCTTCATGAGAAAAGAGTCTCTCTCTCTAAAATAGAAGACGGAAGAATAATTATTGATTGCCCGGAAGGTCTGACCTTCAGAGAAAGTTTCAAGAATGATATTCGGCCAGACATTCAAAATGAGTGGCAACTACAACTTTTAATCAATGAATATAATTGTTAAACTTAAGTTAAGAAACTAACTGGAACACGGATCACACTCAAAGTTTTCACTTAAAAACCAAGAAGAAAAAATTCAGTTCGATGCTTGGTATAAGTTTTCGGAACATAAAATTGTTTAAAAAGGTGCTGTAAGAGTTAAACGTTGAATCATTTTGTGCATATCAAGATAGAAATGTTTGCACTCAAGTGTGATCATCATCCACGCGAATTTACTATTATTTAGGTCCAACCAATGGATGGTTGAATCAAATGAGGATTCGAATCCGTGCACTCAATGAACAATTATATAAATTACTCAGGATGTTTTCTAAAAAAATTTCACAGTATTTTTTTATTTTTAGAATCCTTATCGAAAATGAAAACAAAAAATTAGACGCATAGGGGGTCGCCAATAAATGTTTAACCGAAGAAAAAAAAAAAAAAAAAAAAAACGCTGGAAAAATATCCCATAATACAGTAAAGGGAGGAGAATGTCATTAACATCAAGACAGGTATAATTGGAAGTTAAAACTTGAAGGCATTTCTTATATTTGTTTTTCAACTCCTGTTTCAAACCTCTGTCAAGATGTGTGAGATATCCGACCTCTTCTTTTGCTCTATGATTTGACAGATTTTGAAAACATTTTTCTCCTTGCTTAAATATTAATTTGAAACCTCCAATGTGTGTATACTTATCATTTTTGATAAATATTCTAAAAATACATAGTAAGGGAGGTCTTTACGGAATACCCAGTATATTATTTAGGTCAGTGTTTCCCAAAGTGTGGTACGCGTACCCCCGCTAAACTGTTCCCGTATCCCCAGGGGTACGGGAACAGTTTAGC
Organism: Parasteatoda tepidariorum; assembly: GCF_043381705.1. Lineage (NCBI taxonomy): Eukaryota > Metazoa > Arthropoda > Arachnida > Araneae > Theridiidae > Parasteatoda > Parasteatoda tepidariorum. Next base: position 101,907,730 of record NC_092206.1, read on the forward strand.
GGGTGTTATTAAGCGTAACATCTTGCAACAAATGAAAATTTCAAAAACTTTTATTTGAAAATGAAATTTTACGACTACGTATTTTTCAATTGGCTATTTTTTGCAGATTTAACAGTTAATAATTAGTGGTATCAACAACCAGTTGTGATTTTTAACTTTTGTGCAATTTTTTTTATAGTAAAAAATACATTCATTTTTTTTTATTAGTGGTACACAGCGTTACAATAAATTTAGAAAGGGTACACAAAGGTCATAAGTTTGGGAAACACTGATTTAGGTGATTGAATTTTAGCTCATTGCCAGTGAGAATAAAACAGAGTGTTAGTTCAGGGTCATATTTCTTCTGGAAGAAACTACAACTATAATAATAATTTAAAAAAAAAAAAATGGACGAAATAGAAGAAATTCAAAGACTTGTATGAAATGGGATTCTTTATACGAAAGTTAAAATTACATTTTATGTAAGTAAATATTTTAGAACAAGAATGCATAAAAATAAATGTACACTTTGTTTCCATAACCAGCATTCAAAATAATAAACCCAAAATTTAAAATGAACGCATGATATGAATACACGAAAGATAAAGAGTGTTTTCCTGATCTCTTCCCAGAAAAAGACGTCAGAAATGGGAAGATACCGGAAAGTTCATTTCGTTTTTCTGGAAGACAGAACGGCATGACGTCAAACAGGCAATCTAGGTATTTTAAGAACTCTCAGGTAGTTATATTTGCTTCTTCGTACGATCCTTTAAATAATGGCTGGCATCCATCGACTACAATTTCTTAAGGAGAAAATTTTTTCATTCGTGTTATTTTTTAAAATTAACTTGTTTATTCATTCCATCGAAACATCATATTTTTAATAACTCACGTCATTTATCTGAATTATGTGTCTCAAAGGTGGGTTCAAGAAAAGTGGACATATCTTGAAATATTCCGCTGGGGGAAAAAAACGCACTTCGCTTAAAATACCTAGTGTTCTTGTTTTTCTTATGGTGTTTTATATTATGCTCAAGAATTAAATTTAGTCAAAAAAAAATAATAATATTCATTTAAAAAATAAATAAATTTGTAAGTCTGATTTCGTAATCTAATACAGGGTGCGTAGTTAAATTTTTAAACAAAATATAAGCATTCAAAAATATTTTTAAGATACATTAACATAATGCAAAATAATTTTCTACATGATAAAATAACTAGTTTCTGACAAAACGAATAGATTGTGGTAGAATGAGTTGTGAATAGAACAATGTAAAAACCACGCTTTTGCATAATACGTGGCGAAAATCACACACACACACGCACGCACGTACACACACACACACACACACACAGAAGTGGTGTGTATATAGCGAAGAAAGAGATCTACACTTGTCATTTACGATAGAGAACAAGCAAGACTAAGTGTTCACATTTGTTCAGACTTAAACCAAATCTGAAAATGATTTACGTGTACATGTTTCACACAAACAAGGTGGAAACAATTCTGTTTGCATAGTCTGTAAGAAAAGCCCTGGTTTGATTTGCATTCCAACAACTTTGTTTAAAGAAAAAAAAAAAAAAAGAGCTATTGGATGGTTTTGCAGTCGAGAACGTTTTAAGATTTTTAAGAATAGTAAATGTGCTTTAAATACCTTTTCTGTTAAAATTCGCATAAATGTGAGCAAAAAAAAAAATTATGGTCGGAAGCCATATCTTTGTTAAACTTTTAGTGACCCGTTTATTTGCTTTAGGTTTTATTTAATTTAAATTAAACGGATAAAAAAAATATGTATATATAGAGAGAGACGGGTAAAATGCCTTTGCTATAGGGCCCCACAATGACTAACATATCATTCTCCCTTTTATATATAGGTGTGATGAGAAAGAACAGAGATTTGTGCTTAAGTGGGTCCCTTGGATTCAAATCCTGGTGGTGACTCAATTAGACTTTTTTTTTCTTTCTGAATTTACAGTAAATCATTTTGACACAATGTGTGCCTTTCATTTTTAGAAATATTTTTAATGTATTCTTCGTAATATCTGCATAAAAGAAAGATATATTGGAGTAAAATGCATAAGACAGGTTTCTTTATTTTTGAAATGAGATGACTTCCGCCTTTCATTTCACCTTCACGTGGCGATTCATCCCTGAGAAACGATTACGATACGGAAGTGGGTGAGGGGGGGAGGGGAGGAGAGGATGATATCGATCGGCGCAAGCGGACTACTTGCGCTCACCCATCCTCGTACAGGTAGTGTTATGAGGAAGGAAAAAGGGTTCTTTAGAACAATCAATATTAAGGTTAATGGGTCAAAACACAAGTCTTGTTGCGGGGGAAGACAATAAAACAAAAAATAAAATCCGACAAATGACTCGTGAGAAAGTTCAATATCATCTCTACACTAATTATGACACTCATACATAGTATCTTGATTCAAAATAAAAAAAATTCCTTAATTCTTGAAGATGCGAGAAATTGAGTCTCGGAGACCATTCAGATTTCTTTATTTCATATTATAGTTTTTATTGATGGTGATGTGATTGCGAACCTATTTCAATAAAATAAGCAATACACATTTAATCTCATATGTAACTCATCAACAGAACACGATTTCAAAAAATCATAAATTAAATAAATATCATACGATTTTTTTTTATATAACCGTCATTGAACAGGCGACCCAATTTTGGGTTTACGACTACTAATGTCCAACTCCGTAACCTTGTCATTTTGAACCCAATCCAGAAGGCAAGGAGAACCCTGGATCCCCAGAGGTATGATTTGTTATAGGAACATGACGAATTTTGTAACTTGACAGATTTAACGTGTATCAGTCACCATTTACTACACGGGGAGTCCTCGGCCGGCGGGGATCGAACCCATGACCTCTTGGATATAGGCCCAGTGCCGTACCCACCAGGCTTTCCCGGCTCATATGATATCATTTAGAAATTTAATAGAAATTGCAATTATGAGGAATTATTATCTCATCTTTATCATAAACAGAATCGAATGATGATAAGAATTTACGAGCATTCTGTATAACAAAACAAAATAATATGAGCGCAGTACATCTATGCAAGTGGTATTTATAGCTTAGCTGAAACACGAGAATCAGAATGATCCGAAACTTCTTAGAATGGAATTATTTGTTTACCTCCAAAATGTTCTGGAAGAAGTTTGAGGTAATTTCTGGAAGAAATCCAAATGAAAAAATTAGGTAATTGCTTGCTTCGAGAAGACAGTATAAATTAATCTTACATTTCAAATTGAAATTAAAATTCAAGCTAAAGAGGAAGCAATAAATAAATAACAATAGATAATGACAAATAGACAAAATGCACAACATCGTCGAAGTTAGCACATTAACATTGTTAAAGAAGTCCTGTACAATCTCTTCGTTTCGCCTTATTCCTTTTTTGATATTACGAAACAGCATTATATCAAAAAAGAACACTATGTTTAATTTTGACAGCATTTTGATTTAACGTTATTAATAATAGTATATTAGTGCAGGATTTTAAAGGAGGAGAGGGGAATACGTCTCTTTTAAATATTTGTACTACAATATTGTTAAAGATATTAAAAAAAAACTAGATGTAATAATTACAATAAAATTTTAATATTAGTGCTTTTTTAAAAGTTGTAGTTGTGCTTTTTATTTGACTGAAAAAATTGGTATTAATATTATACTCATTTCCTCTTGATTGTTAAAATTCTATGTCAATTTTAATATTTTGCGCCTGTAATCTAGTGCAATATTTCCCAAAAAGCAATTTGGTTCATTAATGTATTTGTAATGTTTTAGAGAATAAAAATTTTAAAAAATGGTCACGAAGTGTGGGAACTGTACGTGCAAACACGTGTTTATTTATTTCATACACAAAATTCACGTTTTATTTCACAACAAATGAATTCCAACAAGACTGTCCCGTTAGCATTTTTATAAAATACCGAACAAAACAATGCATTGCAATATTACGAAACAAGGATGCTTCCCTTACTAAAATCAAATGCTTTAGATGTGCCTCATTCATTGTTCAATTATCTTTAAAATACGTAGTTTACAAGAAACATTTCACACAAATATCAGCAAAGAACTGTTTATTTTGATGCACGTATTATTTTAATGGCTAAATTTGATGAAATACTCATCCCAGCGTTCTTGACGATAAACAAATTGTATCGCAACTAATTAGAAAAAGTCTAAAATGTTTTCCTTCTAACACACATATTTGCTACCACAATTTAAGCTTCCAATGGCATTGAAAAAGAGTTTAAAACAAATCATTTTGCCAGGTTACCACTTCAACTTTATCTACAATTTCAATTCTTATATATCGTTAGGCCACTATAAAAACTCGTTCAATATTTTTCGCTTTAGATATTACGTAGCAACAGTTTGAAATATTAGTTCTTGATAATGCATTAGAATTTCAAAGAGACATTTTGAATTTATTATTTTAAGTCGTCTGCATTGAACGAACAGAGTTGAACATAAAAGTTAATATAATAATTATAATATAATAATAAGTAAAATAAACGTATTAAATGCTTAAAGAATATCAAACGGTAACTTAAATCTCTTTTTGATAAAATGCTGCTGAATAAGTTAATATCGTGCGATTAATAAATATTATATGTAATTAAGCATTAAAAAATATATTGCAAGTACATACTGTTCTAACATTTAGAAATTTTATGCTGATGACAGATATTAGGATCTTTTTCTATTTATTAAAGATAATGTGAATTTTTTTGTTCAATGAGAATGCAGTTAATCTTCATTGAGAAATCTGTTCTAAGCGATGAAGACACACTTGTAAAAAGAGCCGGGGAAAAAATTGACTGAATAAAGAATATTAAACGTGAAACAATGTTTTTCTCGAAGTAGGTTAAACCACACATGAAATAAAGAAGACGTGACAAAAATGGCGAGACAGGTCAATGTCAGCCATTATGAATCGCCCTTCTCCAGTTAGTGATTTATTAACGATTACGGCTGTCGAAGCAGCTACTTTTGAAATCGAATACTAATGATTTATGGAAGAGTTAAAAACTCGCATTACTTGAAGAGGAACACTTTCCTTTGTGTTTGAAATAAAACAAAAAGTCGTAAAACACTCCGATTTTGTTCAAAATCATGATTCTACTGTATATTCCTCAAGTTTTCCTTTTTAAATGCCGGTTTGAAATGTTTGTAAAGAAAACAAATATTTTTCATAAATCTTCTGGGAATCGCGTAGTTAAGTATGGATAACAGGAATGTCGGTTTCTTTAATCAGCTTTTATGTAATCGTGTTGATCCTTATGAAAAAAAACAATTGTGAAAAAACGTTGTGGAAGATCACACTTTCAATTTTGTCTATGGAACAAGAGAGACCATTTTCAACTAACATATAGGACACGCTTCCAAGTAAAATTTGATACTATTTTAGTTAAAATATAGTAACCTTACATTGATGCAATATGTGTGATTGCACAAACAATAGATACGTTAACAATGCACGACCAGTGATGGTGTGCTTTCTAGTTGGTAAGATGGCTTTTATTCAACCTGTATAAATGTCCAACCAACTACAAATGAGAAGAAAAACACACGCCAAAAAGAAATCGTACCCAAAAGGTGTAAGCACGGCTGCCAACGTATTGATGAGATTTTAAATCACAATTCGTGACTGGAATTCAGCAATACTGTGGGAGATTTCTTACGACTGCTCACCCAGTTCTTCGTTGCCAACGGGAAGAAGAATTTCATCGGTGTTTTTTTAACAATCTTTATACATACGTAATCGTGCTCGATATAATTCAAAAATGCTGCTCTAAATTTAAAATCAAATGTACAAGTGAAAACATTGAATGAAAGCACGAAGAAGCTGTTTCATTATTGGCTGTTATTTTTTTATACTTTTGTTTCCGAAAGAAATATAATTTATGCACCTTAAATTTAACATTAACAATTATACGATTTATTCCTTTACATTGTCTTCAGAATTTTCTTTTCCTCGAACAATATAACTATCATTTTTTGCTTCTTGTCTACTTTCACTCAAAACCGCATAAAATATATAATTGGAAATATCTGTAATTTAAAGTCTTTTTATCTGGCTTATTTATGGAACATACAATTGGTATAAATCGTCTATCCCATCTAGTGAAAATAAATTTGGTAGATATTTGTATTGAATCGTTTCAACGTCCTTGATTAATTAATAAAAATAATTGAAAAAAGGAAGAAAAAAAAGAAAAACAGTTGCATTTAGAAATTACCTGTTACAAAAGGTTATACATGGATGCCATAGACAAGTTGAAAAATCTGGCACCGGGTAAATTGAGTGCATTTTTCAAGCAGACAAGATATCTTTAAAAAAAAAGAGTTTTTTAATCTGCCTGGTATATTTTGGGATTATAAACATTAAACTATATGCCCTAAGACTAATTAGGGAAGGATCGAAGAAATGACTCAAGACTAATTTTGGGTAGGCTTATTGCAATAAATTTTCTTATAAGGCTATTTATAATAAGTTTTCATAGTTCTGGGCTTATCGTTATTTATGTGAAATAAATCAGAAAAATTGATCAACTAATGATGCATTTTCAAATTAACCTAAAAAAGATAAGTTGGCTCACTGCAATATGCTTAATAAGTGTCGAGCCAATTAGAAAATGCAGAAGTCCTTTCCCATTATCTTGAAATGTTCAAAATGGCGGCATTGTTACCGACAATTCGGATTATTTATTAAGTCTAGGCCATACAAATTTTATTAAGAGTCCCATCTTCAGCAACATCAATATTTGGAAGTTCAATTCAAGAATGTATATTACAGAGTTTAGTATGAGGCCCCGTTAAATGTTTACGCAAATTTCTCCACAAATCAAAGCTCATCATACAAGTCTTATGTATGTAATAAGCAGATTACGAAGGTTTCGGGACACCTCCATGCAATCTGAAATACTCAGTTCTATTGGTAATATAAAAGAAACCTAAATGTTATTATTTTTGTACTTTATTGAAATTTCGAGTTTTCATAGTCAATGGAATTTTTTTAAATTTTATACGGCGAGTATACGAATTTTTATGGCGAGTATACGGAATTTTTTTAAAATTTTATACGATGAGTGCGTCATAGGCATCTCAAGCAGATCTGATTTTTCGTGTCGAACTCGCTTAGCTGATTAATGGACTCAAAACCAATTTTGGGGTTTAAGATCCAAAACTTAAGAAGACCAAATCCAGTTCACGTGAAATATCCTAATTCAAAAATAGTTTTGTGTTTAGTTCACATATTCAAGAATAAGGATAAGTAACTCATAGTAAGATTTGCAAAAAAAAAATAAATAAATAAATAAATAAAAGCGACCAGTGGAATTATTGATTTTTGTTATGCAACCTTATTGGGGGGGGGGTGCAACAGGATCATTTAAAACCTAATTAAAATACATTACCGAAAACGCAAATCCTATTTTGTCAAAATACCACCCTTTCCCTTTTTGGGTTTAATGGGGAGAAAATAAACATTCTGAAACAAACGGTGCCATCTCGTCAACTTATTTTTTAGAAAAATTAGAATATATATATATACTTGTCACTTCAGAAGCCATTTGGGAAAAGTAAAAATAAAAAAATAATAATTATCTCGATTTATAAAGTTAGTTTAGAAGTGTTTGCATAAATAAATTTTAGGAGAGAAATCTAGATTTTTATCGTACGAAGAATAGACTGCTTTACAACCAAAAAGTGCTAATAATTCTCCCCGCCCCCCACTAGATATTGTTAGACAAGTATAGAAAAAAATATACCATAGCAATTTTATTTGATTAGAAGATATTTAATTTACTTTTTTGCCATAAAAACTTGGATTAATGTTTGTGGCTCTGATTTCATTAAACCAATGGATCTCTATAACCTCATACACGATCCTTTTTATAATATGCAGGTTCTTGAAATGGAATGCAGTAAGGTAAAATAAATAAAAAGGGAACACAATAAAACAATAATTATTAGAAGGAATAAAATTAAGATAATTCAAATAAATAAGAGCACCGCAGGCTTACGATAACAGTTTTGACCGTAAGTTGAAATGCAACTCTCAATCCTTATGAAATCGTTTCCCCCCCACCCTCAATGTCTGTAAAACCGCTGTACAGAATCATCCTGTGGACAAACACTCATTGAATAACTGCATTATCATGATGAAAACTAAGTACAAGATGGTTCACTTTCATGATTTTATGAACTCTATTCCTGCGAAATATAAGTTTGAAAATGATTTAACTTATATGTTTCCTAATGTATGTACACCATTTGGGAGATTTATCTTTCAATAAACTACGAAAATTATGTCACCCAAACGATCTTGTCTGAGATCTTTTTTATTTTATTTTTATAATTTCAATGATATTTTACTTTGACTATTTTTTTTAAATTCAAAGAACATTTTTATATTGAAATATCTGTAAATGAAAGAATTGAAGCTGCAGGAGAGAGAGGGGAGGGACAGCAATTCACTAAAGATGACTTTTCTAACATTCGAAATAGTTTCTTGTAAAAAAGTAGTGAGCGAGTAAAAGTTTTACAGTAAAATAGAAATGAATGAATAGGAATTTATAGTAATAAGAAAGTAAAGACCGCAAAAAAAAAAATCACAAATAAAATATTCAAGGATTTAAAACACAAATTATCTTAACAAATTTCTCCATTGTTCTGAATTCACTCTCACGAGACCCGCATTAAATTAAATACAAAAGAAATTTAACAGTGGACTGTCATGTAGAAAAAAAGTGATTTTTTTTCTTCTTCTTCAAAAATTGAGTTTGCATTTGTTTTGAGTTTTTTTAAAACAGCAAAAGTATATCTTATTTGCAAATGTATTATATCTCTGCTTTGTGTGTCAAATAATAACTATTATCGGGCACTTCTGAAATCTAAAAAATATCTTTCTGATTTCTATTAATACTTATGCGTTAAATGTTATGTAATATATTTCTCTTTATATATATATATATANTCTGTTTTGGACTTTCAAAATATCGTCGGATTATTTAATTAATGCTTATTAATTACAAACCTTCTAAATGCTTACAATATTTAAGATCATTTTTCTGAGAAGCCATTTACGAGAAGACTGAAGCACTTTATGATACCCTGGTCCATCGAATGCAACTTTGCTGTTGTGTTTGGCGGGAGAAACTGCAAGTTTACTGCTTTCAAATTAGGTAGATCACTATGCGCTGTGCATTTATCCATAAAGAGTATAATTTTTCTCTTTTTAGCGAAGAATTTCAGATCCAATTTTCTTACATAGTCTTCAAATAAAACTGATGTCATCCAAAACTTTTTGTTAGACTTNTATATATATATATACTTTAAATAACATATCAAATTTTTCTCATCAAATTTTAGGATATCTTTAACAGATTTATATTAAAACTGCGTAGGTAACATTTGCCGGATAATCCTACATTTAACTCGTTAGAAAATGGCATTTTGTTACATAAAAGCATAAAATATTTAAAAATGTGAAAAATTATTTTAAGGATTTATAAATAAGATAGTACTTCCTTATATCGATTTTCTGTTGCAATAATAATGCAGTAGCTTTTTCGGACATGCATTAAAACACTGAATTGTTTTTTCTAAAAATCTCTTCTAAAGTAAAATATACTACTAGCTGCCATTTGTTAAAAATATTTACAAGTAACTGTCCTCTATAAACTTTATAATCTAATTTTTATTTACAAGCGTCGTCTAGATAGTATTTAATTGTTCTATTAACATCATGAATGTCCGAAATTGGCTTTCTTTATTCTGCAACAATGTCTCACTAGAATTCAATTTATGCTTATTTGTTGTCAGAGCTTAAAGTTAAGGTTTGTATTATGCCCAAACCTGTCCCCCCCCCCCTCTTGTGTAAAGAGTTTCGATAGTGGGTACCGAATGATTGTTGGCTGAAACCCAGGATTTTTTTTGACGCTCACCGATGTGTTTTTGATGTCACGAGTGGAAGGAAGATTACTACCGTAGTTTAACCTATCAGAGAGAAATGCGTTTCTTAAAATCACTAATTACTGTTAATTTTTACACGTTTTTCTTCAATAAGTGATTGCATTGTAGACTACAATAAATGTGTTGTTTTTTAGAGAGTCTTATTCCAACCATACAACAGGGTTTAAATGGGTGATTGCGGGTTCGAAATAGTATTATAACTCACAACTCAATACACCTTTTGAGAACTGCTCTATACTACTACTACTAATAAAAAACCAAGAATTTGCGTGTCCAAGAACTGTTTGTGCCTGAAATGTGGACAGTGGGTATAAGGAACAGTCCCTAATTAGAATGAGAGTAAATCAATAAAACGCAAAAAAAGACACTTCGGCTGAATTTGTGTCAAATTTTGGTTATGCGTTGGAAAATGATGAGGGCAGGAAGACAGAATTGATGTTCTCACGACTCTGGAAGGAGCAATGAAATACCGTTGATGAAAACTATAGTGTCGTTGTTCAGTATTTCAACTAAATGTACGTTTAACGAGAGTGAAGAGGTACTAGCTAAGGGTAAAGCATGATGCAATTGAAAATTTTTGTCAAGTGAAATTAAAAGACATAATAATAAAAAGAAATAAAGAGTTAGTTTTGAGTACATTTGAGAAGAAGAAAGTTTTTTTTAAAAAAAAACCTCTTGGGTAAGGGGAAACCCTCATCCATAGAAAAAAAATATTTCAAAAAAAGTTTCCTTACCATTTAGAATGAAGTTTCACTTACTACATTAAAAATGAAATATTCAGAATTAAACATTGTGATTAAAGAGGATGGGAAAAAAAGTGGCTCAAAATAATAAGTGTGGAAATACATCCTATTATGTAAGTTAATTGCATATCAACATTTCAGTTGGTATGCATTCACAGTTCAACATTCATTCTCGACATAAGATGAGTGTCTGCATTTTGAAAAATTAAATTAAAAGCAACCAAGTCATAACAATAACAAACATACGCTGTTAAGAGAACATGAGCATATAGAAATGAAAAGAAAGGGATCTCCGCCACTTAGTTTTCTCATAAGAAATGTTTTGATTTTAAGAAAAGACTATGGTGAGAGTTATGGGGGTGCCATAGCGATAAAGAAGGGACCGCGGATGCAGAAAAAATATAGGCTAAGGATTGAACGCATCGTATTCCCATCACTGATGCTTTTTTTAAATATTAAGTGCCATTTCTCGGTATTCCTTACACTTGTTATTTTTTTTAACTTAAAGCCATTGCCCAGTATTTCCTACGCTGGCATCTTTTCTTATTTAAATTGTGTGAAATTCTTAGCCACATTTGAACCAAAGAAAAAAACATTCCAACTTTTAAAGAAAAAATAAATATAATATGAAACAATAATTACTAAAAAGTATGCAAAACTCGAAACTTAGAATTGCTTTAAAACGCATTTTGTTATCTGAAAAGTAATATTTCATTTTCGATTTCAAAAAACAAGCAAATTCTGTCTTCTATAACTTTAATAGTAAAAATACCGATATGCATCCTCTACTTTTATCCATTTGCGAAAGATTTGAATCAGTCCACACACATAGGGAGGAAGCTTGGAATCTTGCTTCGATTCGCCACAGAATGACGAATCGAACATAATAAAAGAGAATTGCGTGTTGTGTAAAACGTAAAAAAATGATCCCAGTCATTTAAAAAAAAAGAGACGTTAAAAATTTAAAATAAATAAATAAATAGTCCACGAGTCGTGAAAAACATTTGTCCACGTAACGTAGAAAGCGAGAGGTGGAAAGAATAAAAAAGGAGCAACACGATTCGTAAAAATAAACTAAAAAGTATTGTGTGAGAGCAAGAAAGACGGGCTCGAGACAAACCGATGTACGATTAATGTCTTCAAATTTAAGCGAGCTGGGGGGGACTTGTACAATAGACATCATAAAATGACTTTTACTATAATTTACGTTCCTGTTATATAGTTTTCAAAAAGGACAAAACAAGGCCAAAAAATCATGAATTTTGCTACACCCGCATTTGATAAAAAGGAAAATAAAATATGTAACCACAACTCTGTTACATTCATCACGAAATCCTCCCGGTTTTGCGGTTTCTAAAGAAGAAAAAACAAAAGTGACTCAGTTTCCGTTTGCCCGAAAAAAGATGAAAATCAAATGGTCACGGATGAAGGACAGAACAAGCCTGTTTTTTTTTTATTTATTTATTTAGTTATTTTTAATGATAATTACTAATGCTATTGATGTCGTTTCAGTCAACTTACAAAGCTGATGCCTTCGCAGATTCCCTTTTATAGTCCCCTTTTCCAGACATGTTGCCTACGTTAGATCCAGATGACCCCGCATATGTAGCATGTACTAAAAATATATGGATTATAAATTAAAGATAAAGAAGGTTTTCTCAAGCCGGTCCAATTTATTTGCACTTTATTTTAAAATGTTCTTTTTAAGAATGTCAATCGGTAGAGGTGCGTACGTAGTTGCGTAGTAGAATAGTCGGGCCAGGAGTACATTATCGCGGAGGTACATTCCCGTAAAAATTGAGATTCTTCTGAAGTAACATTACTTTCTTAAACTATATCAAACTGCAAAATGAAACATTTCATTGATATTTCATATGTTATCTTTTTCGAAAGAATAAATTAAGTTTTAATGCTGATAATTGCTGAAAGATATTAAAATTTAGTGTATCGAAAATATAGCTCCGAATGAATCAAACTATAGTATAATCAATACCCCAAAAGCAAGTTTGTCGCCATTATTCAGGAAATCTACTAAACCTAAATTTCAAAAAATGGATCCAAAGATCAAGAAAAATAGAATTAAAAATGAGAAATTCGTAAAAAGTATTTGCCTGTACTTTCCACTTTGCCTGTACTTTATAATTCCGGAGTTGAAATTATAATTCGAAGAAATTACAGAAAATCCTAAATGGTTGTTCATATATTTTTAATATTCTATAATTTTTTATCACTTCTAAAAAAAAATTAAAAAAAACGTATTTTATAACACACGGAATGAACATGATATTTGTATACAATACGCATTTCTAAAAATAAGTAAATAAAAAGCGATTCCAAGTCTTTAAGCGTCGATCACAAAATTTTTATTTCAAAATTAACTTTGTTTTCGTATTTTTTTCTTGATACGCACTTCAAATAAATTGCATCACTAACAGCATTTAGAAGATAATCGTAACATCACGCTACATAATTTAGAAACGATAAAAATAAAAAATAAATTTTTTATTTTTTAAAACTTTTTTAAGTACTGTTCTGCGACTCGATTTTTCTTCCTTTTTTTGTTATAACGTTTATTTAATCAATTAATTTTCAATCTATTTCGACCTTTCATGACAGAACTTAAGTGGTGAAATCAGACGAACAATAAGAAAAGCAACTAAAGTTTTAATCTTTAAAGGAAAATTATTATAGTATTTCTAAGAAAACCTAAAAACGAACAGTTTCGATTCAGCAGTTTATTTCTCAATGCGGTGTCGTCAGAAAAAAAAAGTTTTCCCGCAGTTTTTAATCATATTAATGATTTGAATAAAGGATCATTTTAATTGAAATTTGGAACCAATAAGCGTTAAGGGCTCTTTTTTATCGTCAAAACTGATCCTTCATAATATTTTCATTTTAAAAATAGACCCTTTATAAAATTTCTTTACATTGAAAAACTGAGACGATGTCATCTATAATTTGAAAACGCTTTGAAAGACATTCATCCTTTTTCAAAACAGGCAGAAAGGATCCAATCCTACGATAAGTAGACTTTTCACAAAAAGTTATTAAAGACAACAGTTTTTTTTCCTTTAATAGTTAAATGATAAAAGTACATCAATGCAGAAAGAGACTTTTGAAAACTGAATTTTCATTGATGTGTCCTAATTCTAAATTCAAAATTTTGATGCTTCAAAATCCATCCATTTGTGATGGAAAGATTGGATGAAGAGTTCTTTAACAATTCACATATTTCAAAGTTGTAACGTATTTATTAAATTTGTCTCCCCAAATACTTTTAAGCAAAATTCTTTAAGTCCGTATGTCCAAATAAGTTTCGCCACATAATTATTTTAATTTTATAGTTGAATTAATTTTTTTATAGCTGTAGATCATTTCTAATATAATTTTTTTTTTTAATATAACTTAATCCAAATGAAAAAAAGTTTTCAAAAAGTGGCTTTTAAATGCGAAGTACCCATCCATATCAGTGACGGAGGTTTGGGAAAAAAAGAGGCAACGAAAGAATCTACCAGTCACTCCCCTACTAACTAAAAATTTAAATTTTCAGGTCTACTTAATCAGACATGGCAAATATGTTGAATCGCGGAATTTGTGATTAAGAAGTGGCTACATCCAAATTTCTTTAAAAATGTGATAAAATGGCTCCCTAATTTAGCATCGTCTTTTTATTTTCAACCAAATTTAATAAATTTCTTCAAAAATGGATGAGAGTTAATATTTTATTCTAAAAAAGTGAGTGAAGCTAAACCAATATTGAAAATTTGCAATTTTATAAAATCATCGTCGCAAATGTTTTTCTCCTCACAAGAAAAAGCATTTAATTCAAATAAATAGAAAAAGGTTCAAATAATTAAAAACCTTAAGAGATTTTTGGTTAAAAGTTATCGCTCATAAGGCTCTCTAGTGTACATGTATGTATATATATATATATAAGAGAGAGAGAGGGAGATTGTTAAGCTTTCGTAGCATTTAAATGCTAATTTAAGTATTTTAATCACAAAAAAATAAACTGAAATATGAAGTTCGTTTATACTCAAATAATCACCCATCATTCCCCAAATTACAATTTCTTTTAATACCACCTAATTATTTTAACATTAAACTTTGTGAACCTAGGGAATCTAAAAATGTAGTTAAGTTTAAAATTACTTCAACTTAAGGTATGCATTGCAATGTACTACATTATAAAAGAGTGAGCTTCGTAATCTGACCACCAGTTTATCTTGTACATTGACCCATGCATTCATCATATTGGGTCAAGAAAATTGAATGCTGCTCTAAAAACAGCTTCAAATGAGTGAAAAAATACTCTTAGGAAATGTTCCATGCTTCCACTAAAGAGAACAACTTGCATAAATTTCCCAGCATTTAATTTGCATCCAACTCGTGTAGGAAAGATAATTCACTTCACGTGAACTTAAGATGTGCGGGGAGGGGGGGGGATTGTGTACGATGCCATCATTTAGATGTAATAAAGGAAAAACTTAAAAAATGCCAAACATTTTGCAATTTCTTACCTATCAAAAATTTAGCCTACCTCAGAAATTGTCGCAAACATAACTATATTATTCTTATATGAGATGCGCCAAGTGGCATAAAATCCTTTCAGAAAATGAGTTCAACGCGGTACGGTGTTTTCAGGGTCTAATTGGAATGATTCAATGAAATATCCAGTCACTATTTCCGCCAGAATGTTCAAATCTCTTAACAATTCATTAAAAATGAATGAAAAAAAATAAAGGAAAATAACGTTTTCTAAACCCATTTGTACTTTCGTCAACAAAGCGGAAACCTTTTTTTTTTCTTCTGTGCGTTAGGATAAAAAAATGAAATGAACTAAAAGATATTCACACTGAGAGCAAAACGAGGTACGTTGACCCTTCTTGGTCAAAGACGAGGAATAACGGGATATATATTTTATATTTTTTTTTATTACATGATTATAGTTTCCCCCCCCCCCAACTCCAGCAGAGTTATTTACTTTCATTTAACAAACCAACCCATCTACTATGTTTTTTCTGTCTTAAAATGTTTCCTCCGATATGTTATTCTCTAAGCCATTGCTGAAACATTGTGTCGAAAGATATTTAGATGTGTCTCTTTTCATTAAAAAAAAATGGATTTTAAGTGTGAGAAAACTAATTTTAAATCGGTTCGCAAATCTCTATTTTTTACTTTTATATAAAATACAGCGATAGTGGTTAAGCTAATTTTAAAATGGGTGTTAACGGTAGCGTTTACGGTGGTTGAAATGTTCAATTCCGCCTTTTTCCCTTTAAACGTTCACCGGAAAACGTTTTTGGAAAATAGTAATATCATTACTAAATAAATATTCCTTTCAATTTTTAAAGTTTCGCAAAAAATATCATATTTTCTATTAGAGTCGAAAGCCATGGAAATTAAACTTAATACTGATGATAAGTAAACCTTTGCAAGAATGAAATAAGTCAAAAGGTCACGTGAAACACGTAGTGATGTCATATTTGANTATATATATATATGCAAGATTAGAGTTAAAGATATTTCCTTTTAAAATAACATTTCATTATTTTAACATAACAGTTGAAGAAATAAACTTTACAAAATTCATTTTCACAAACTATTGAAATCGTGTAACACCATTATAAAGAAATAAGCGATAACATTCACACGCACAGGGGTGATTGTGAGCCCCAGTCAAAATTCCGGAAAATTTCTTAAGTTAAAAAAAAGAGGAAAAAAAACAGGTTAAATTAAAAATATTAGAAAAAAATTTAAACAAGGCTTTTTTTCTTCCTTTTTCTCAATATTTCTTAGCTTACTTAAAATATATTTAAAATTTAACACATACCTATGATGACCTGGAGAAGTAATTAAAATTTACAAATATGCATTTCTTTCTTGAGTTTATTATAACAACTATTTACTGATAAAAAATTAATATTAATCATGAATATAAGCTTATAAAGTATCTCTCTGGCTCTCTCTTGTTACTAACAAATAAAATAAGCTGTGTTTTTAAGTTCCACTTCCGGAAACGATCTCCGGAAACTTTCGGATCACTGTTGGCGAAAAATCCGAAAATCTGGATTTTTTCCGGAGCACAATCAGCCCTGCACGCACATCCTAAAAATATCTTATAACAAAAGAAGATTCTTTAGGAAATTTTCTGAAACCAGGAAAACTTTACATATCTTATTTTTATTAGCTTTTCAAATGAGATAAATAAACTTGATTTTTGGGATTAGTGTACTTTTTCAATAGTTTCATCAAACATGGGCTCAAAAATATTCAAATGTGATAAATGAAATGCGTGTATAATCTAAATAACTATCACACTATTCATTAGAGTCATAATTTTATTCTCACATTAATTGTAAGTGTCTGTCTAAAAAATTTCCCGAGGACAAAAAAATGTGTTTCTTCTTTCAATATATAAGACCAACCTTTCAGCCAACCGATGGCGAAATCGAGAAAAAATTTTAATCTCCAACTGAGACTTTTGATACCATTTCCAACTCCACAGCCATTGTTAACATATTTCGTGACGAAATTATGAAATGCTGAGTTAACACTAGACAGCAAAAGCCCTATTTCATTTTTTTTCTCTCTCGAAAATCCTATCGGTTACGTTACACTCACTCACCTAATTCATGACATTTTTATTTTATTTTATGCAGTTGTTCACTCTACTGAGTCTTCATTCTCCCCCCTCCCCCTCTTAATATTTAAACACTTTTTATTTAAAAATATATAAAATGCTAAGTTATGCAACCAAGAGTAATTTAGCTCATCTTTAATAATGACCAACTACAGAATAATTCAAGTGCATTTGACACGATATTTTATTTTTATAAATGATGCGAATGTTGTAAATCTCAAACATGACAAAAGTGAAAGTGTTTACGAGATCTGTTTTGAGATCCATCACTTTTAAAATGTTTTGGAGAAGGAAAAAAAAAGAGATGAGAGAAAACTAAATGACTATTCAAGAACTGAATTTTAATCAAATATTGTATTATTAGATAAATTGAAGTTTGAGTCAGAACTTAATCGTTCTTAAAACATGTTGCTAGAATGAATGTATGATTAAAGACTTTTATTATAAGGACTACAATTTGTTATTTGAAATTGTATGTTATTGAATTCTTTACAAAAAAACATATTTCTGTTTAAGTGTAAGCTTCCAATAATAGAATATGAGTTTAAATATTATTCAACGAAGCTTCACTTTTGCTCTTTCTAAAAATGATTTTCCGCTAATTAGGCATTAAAATACAGAATGCAAAATCAATTATAGCCAAATATATTTTGATATTTTGCAATAGCTTAATCACACCAACGTAAAGATTATCATGCATTTATTTAAATATTCAATTTATTCATTTGTAGTGTAGAGGAATCAAACTTAGCACGGACAAAATATTAGGATAGTCATATTTTAATACAATATTAGGAATCTTAGTCATACTTTGTGGGCCAAAGATTTTGTCATAAAAATCATAATTTCAACACAGGATAATCGATTTACTGTAGCGTAAAGAAAGTTTGATTCCATACAGTAGAAAACATGCTATTCTATACTTTTTGCAATTTTATTTTTATTTCAAATTTGGTTTGTTGCTGTTGAGGACAAGCCGAATGAGAAAACTCTTTCCATATAATATTTCGTTTACATAATAATTTAATTTTGAACTGAGAGACACGTTTTGCCCTTTACAATCCATTAACTTCACCATTTTTAGAAATGTTAGGTTGTTTTTAATTCAGTAATAAAATTTTAATTTCAATATCAACCCTATATTTCCCACACATATTTTATTTAACTACATGCCAGTTGGGTAAGATAGTAAGAAAATTCTTTTTAAAATTCTTTTTTTCTGAAAAAAAAAAATAACTGTGTTAAAAAAAAAAACGGTAACATAAATTGCCGCTAAAAACTTTTTCGAAATATGAATCTCAAGCCAGTATAGTTTATCAAAACATTTCATATTGTTGTTCAAGATTCTATATGATACAGTTTAACGTATATAAATGACATGAGAAAGTTCAATACTTCTGCTGCCAGTCCAGTCGGCCAGGGTCGTCAGAGAGGCTTGTCTTACTAAACAACATGGTTGCTTTTACAACTTATATCGATTCAGATACGTTAAAAGCTTTCTTAATGTTCTTTTTGTTTTCATGACAGTTATATAACATTGCTATAGCTTTAAATAATGATGCAGTTTTCCAAGATACGCAAAATCAGTCAAGTAGGGCAAATGTGTGAAAGTTATGTTTTTACTTTTTATTTAGTTTCGATCAAAAGTAAAACATCCTAGCATTTTAAAAAATCACGTCATTGTGACATAAATTTACTTTTAAAATAAAAACTGTTTTTTTCAGCGGAGACGATTTGGGACAGAAGTAGTTAAGAAAACGTGCTTCTCAGTCCAGACAACACACATTTCGTCATTCGGTTTTGTCACAGTTGAACTCACAAAGATTAAGTACTTTTAATTCTATCGTGTGTTTAACGATGACGTGAAATGTTAAAAAATATTCAAATAAATACACAAAAATTATTTTTAAAGCTTCTTTTGGCCGAATTTAATCAATTTCCCCTCCCTTAAGAATAATAATGTGCGAGACATTGCATGATAGTGTAGTTGGCAAGCACTCAAACGCACATCTCTTCCATTCCATCAACCATTATTTTCATTTTTAAATATGTTGAATGTGGAATTTTGTAGTTCAACAGAAGGAAAAGGTGCCCAAATTTAATTAATAACTCGTACGCAAAAAAGTGAACTGCTTCCCACAACAGCCATTTGTCGGCCAGATGGAGTGAAGAAGGCTAAGGCTCCACAATTTCGAGACTGATGTCAATGCGCCCTTTCTTCCCAAACAGTGCCCACTGATTTGAAGATCTGCTGGATTCAAACCATCCCTGATATTAGAACCCCAATCATTCACAGCTAAATAAAAACTTTCGAACCCTCTGTCTCAAGTATGTACACAATGGAACAAAATCTATATCATAAAATATGAAAAAGCAAAGGCATCCATAACCGTGTTTATATAAAAAGGAAATTCTTCTAAAATGTATTTTTTTAGTTGGATCATTTTACGATTTCAACTTAACATGGCTTATTGGATTCAAAATAATCTCTGAAAATTATTATTTTAGTTTTTGATATCCCAATTGCATGATAAATTCTCCAAAGACTCGATAACGGGGCTTCCAAACAAGTAAAATCATTCATTCGATAAAATATTTCTTTTTACAACAAATTTAACCCATTAAACTTAAATTTTATGAGTTGTTTTTTGATACATTTTAGTCAAGAAACAAAATCCAAATGAAATGAAACGAATTTCTTATAATTTCTCATTATTCTGACCAATGAAGGTAAAAATAAATTATAATAAATCATATAAATAATTATATCGTTGATAAAATTGTTCTCAAGAGGATGGAAAAAAATCTAATATTTTCTGGAAGGATTCATTATAAACAACAGAGTTTAAATTTCATGGTGTTTCATTTCTCTAAATACAATAATTTGGAGTGCACAAAAGCTGATTCACACCTTTTCAGTAAAACCAATTTTTAACAGCATTTTATTTCTTTTTGTACAAATATTTTTTAAACATGTAATGAGTCCTTAAAATGAAGAACTTGTTTTCCTTCCTTTATTTACAAAGATATTACAGACTGAAAAAGTCAAATAGAACTGTTGCGCTATTTAAGCTGACTTGAAGTAAAAACTTTTCATTGTTTCAACCTTTTTTTTTTTTTATCAAACCAGCATAATAAGTTCAGTTCTACATTAAACAAAAATCTTCGATCAGCTACTTAATTAATATTTTCAAAAATATCTCTCAAAAATAACTCTCAAAATTAGATTTAATCAGTTATATTGTATAATCATATTTATTCATCTCCTGCTCACGTTATTGAATTTACTTCCTATTTAAAACTTTCAACGATGTATTTAAATTACGATAACTCTAATAACTAAGCTCATACTTTAAAAATAAATAGCAGAAAACACATCTACATTTGTTGTAAGAACGAACCATATGTTACTGAAACAAAATGTTTAACGGTTCGTTTCACGAATCGAACCCAACTGAAGATAAGTTGGAGAAAACTCATCAAATGTCACAATAGAGTTAGATAAATAAAACTCAAAATTTCAGTCAACAATTCAAGAATCTACTTAAATTTAAAACAAACCGAACAAATTTTTAAATCGTTCCATTATCAAAGGAAAAAAAAAACATTAACAAAAAAAAGTAAAACAAAGGTCATCTTTAAGACTGCTAATATTATTGATAGTATACAAACAATTTTATAACAATAAAAAAGGACGAATTCATTATGGATGCTCTCTTTGGACCTTTAACAATTCTAAATCTCGACTTTTAAAGAGGTAGTCTTTACATAGTTCAATATTCTTGAGTAGATTTTTGAACCATTTTTAATTCAGCTAAATGAAATAGAGTTGTTAATGAAAATATATTTAGGTCTAAGATATGCTGATGTGATGATTGCAATAATTTCTTTCAACTCCAAATTTATTTATGCCATCATATTAAACAAAAATCAATTCTCGTATTAAAAATGTTTTAATCGCAAACGAAAGTTCTTAGCTTTAATAATCACTGACGACCTTCCTGACAGTATTAAAAGGAAAAATTGTGACATAACAGACAATATGGTATAGGATATTCTCTATAATGAAGTTTAAACTTAGTAGTCACTTCAAATTTCGTAGATAGTTTTATCCAGGGAAACTATAAAATACTTAAGGGAAAACGTCAGAAAACAGGCACTATCTTTTCAGTGATGATTTTTTTAAAAAATTTTTTATTTATAATTTTCCAGACTTAGCGGATAGTTGCCAAAAGTAAGCGGGGGTGGTTATTTAGATCTCTGACATTCAGTTGTCATTGCCCTTGTTCTATCAATAGACGTCACTTTCTAAAATGAAGGATCTAATCTTACCAGTGAAGGATTAGAAGAACAATAAAAAAAAGAGAGCATCTCAAGTCATATATCGACTTACCTTTTAAAATCCTTTATGATGCCGGCAGACGATTATTTTCCCCTAATTCGAATCTAATTCAAAGCACAGAACTCGACGAATGACTATCATCTTCCTCTCTCTCTAAAGATGCGAATTTTCTTCTTCTTCAAAGCACAGCATTTTTTTTGTTTCAAAAAAAGAAAACAAATCCGTATAGAAATCTCGACCACAAAATGGGGGGATGACTGGCAGTTCACTGCGGATGTACCGTCTCTGCCTATCAGACAGAAACTGCTGAAGGAAGCCGGGAAAAACCGTCACTGCCAGATCGTTTGGGGTTGCTGGATCGTTCTAGATAGAAATAAAAAATACAAACCCAGGCTGTGAAACTCCGATTGGCGATAGAGTTGGCATATTCTATAGAGCGGTAATATTGAATGAGTTTTCTTGTAAGCAATTAATATTTTCGTTACTCTGTTAATAAAAATGAAGCGCGATTAACGCATATTTGAATTTTACAAAAACATTTATTCACGATTGATTTTATTTTTCTGCTATTATGAATATAAGTGTTTATTCCGTAATAAATGCGCGTGAACAAAAAGCTTTATGTCTTTTTATTTGTCAAGTTGAACATAAAGCTCAACTTGACAAAGGTTTAAGAGCTATTTTCTGTAATGAGCACACAGCATATATATGTGTGACAACAACAAAAATTATTCTAGAGAGAGCAATTTAATGACATGATGGCATAAACTTACGAATTTCTGAGAGATGATATGAGAATTTAGGTATGTATTAACTGCAATATCGTGCATTTGAATTGGGACTTAAACGAAGTCATTAAAGTGAATAGCTTATGCTTAAATACTATTTCCTTCAACTACTTCGGGACTCGAACCAACGACCTCCTCTGTCCCAATAAAGTACTTAGATTATATTACTTGATTAAAAAATTTCACTGTCTATAAAAGCATGCAGATGGAAATAAAAGTCAACACAGATTATAGTTATAGTTTTGAACATGGATTATAGTTATAGTTTTGAACATAAATTATAGTTATAGTTTTGAACATAAATTATAGTTATTGTTTATAGAAGATTATAGTTTTGTGATAATGATCCTTTTTAGAGAATTGAAAACTTTATTCGCTTCAAGAATATATCTAAGGTTAAGTGCGCGCAAAATGAAAAGAAGAAATTTTATGACAATTAAAATTAACATGAGAGGGTGAACGATGAAAAAGAAGTGGAAAAATGATGAGAAGTTTAAAAAAAACTTCTAAAAATTTAATTTCCGAGTCTAAAGGAAATTGAATGTTGCGGTCAGGCCAATAGAAACTAACTCTTGAAAATCAGTCTACTGAGACAATCGTAACGTCAACATGTCTTTTCCACCATAAGAATTTAAACAATTTAAAAGCTTTTTTCTTCTAAATAATGCATGAATATGTCACGAAGAATTAGAGTTGGTTTTTGAAAAGCATAATACCTGAATGATTCATGAATCCCACAGTTCATTTTCATGAAATCGTTACATTTAATTTGAATTTACAGCCTACGTAAAATAAACTTTTAAAATTACAGTTTAATGCACGTTCAAACAAACCAATCCAAGAGTAAAACTTTCTAAAAAGAATTTTCGAGTTTTAATAGGGCACCATGATCTTAACACCCTCTATTTGCAGGGGTTGGGCAATATTCATTCCACCATAAATTGAAGAAGCACCAGATATTTTTTAAATCTATAACCTTTTGCTATGGTGATCGCGTGAAATGTTTATATATAAATTTTATACAAATAGAATCGGGAACTGTTAAATCCGGGAAATCAAATCTGTGTTCATATAGTAAAACAATTTTTAAATTGAATAGTTTTTAATTTAGAAGCAACAATCTGCTTATTGTATGAAACAAAAAATTATTGTAGAAGTGGTGGCGATAGAGGAGCAGGGGACAGAGCACCCCAGTATATACAAATAATAAATTTTATTGAAAATCCTTAAGGAGGGGGGTGGCAAATGACACAGTTGGGTGGGGCTCAGTTTTACCCGCCTCGCATAGCTGGTGCAGTTATGTGTTAGGATGCCGTATTATACTGAAAAAAATAATTATCATTTCATTTAAAATTACCATGGCGATATCACATTATCAAAACAGCGAAAGAAAATTAAATCCATTGATGACTAAAAAGAAAGAAAACAAAAGAAAATAGTATGCGTAATTTTTAACGAAAATTATCGTCCTTTAACCCCGAATCAACTCAAAGAATAAATTTTTAAAAGGAAAAATTTGTTTCAGAAAAAAAAAGTTAAGTACGGGAGGGGGGTGGGGGTAGAATGAAATAATCATGTAAATGAAATCAAACGTGATCAAATTTCTGTGAACGACATACATAAAATAACCTGAAGAATGCAGCTTCAATTAACTTTTTATTCAAATTAACATCCAGATTGATATTTTATCCATTATAAGAAGATTTTTTTATGAATTACTGGCTAAAGAATATCCGTTCTTTGAACGGCGTGAGTAAAAAAAGAGAAAGGAATCAATAAATCAGTACTGAGGAATACAACGCAATCGTGTTCAAAACTGAAAGGCATTGACATTTTTTAGGGGAATTTATGAATCGGAGAAAATAACTTGAAGTGGTTGCATCAATATGTTTTGTGTAACAGAACTGTTTTTGCCTCCACTTTAATCTCAACATAACTTATCCAAATTAAAAGTGATTTTTTACGGTTTTCATAAACGAATTTAATATTAATCTTTCCTCCATAACCTTGACTTTTCAGCACATATATTATTTTATTTTATTTCAATTAAGACACATTATCAATATTAATTGAGCATTAGTGTCAGTAACATTGTGCAGATTTTTTGCATTTACCCAAAACGCGAATGAGTATCTTCTCTACTTATTTTTGCTTTTTAGTTCAAAAGTTACTTTTTTTTATTTCAATAAATGCCTATTACCAACATTAATTAAGCATCATTGTCGACTATTTCTTACGGTTCTTCTCGACAAATAAATACCTTTACTCCATTTTTTTTCGCTTTTTAATACATAGCTTATTTCTTTTATTTCAATATGCATACTTTACCTTAATTAATTAAGCATCGTTGGCGTCAGTGTTGCCCGATTAGGGGTTTTCCCCCTAAATTTAGGGAGATTTTTAATCTTCAGTGGGTATTTTAGGGGAATTGGTTTTTAGGGGTTTGTCTTAGGGTTAATTGTGAATTTTACTAGTCTCATTTTGGTTACCTTCTAATATCAAATTCTGTAAGAGAATGTGTGAGATAGTAATATGAAAATCAATATGTTAAACCAAAACAGAAAGATTAAGATATAAATTTAGACCTTTACCCCTTTGTTGAATGTAGTTGGTTATTACTTAGCTCGATCAACCAGTACGTTTGGAGAATTTAGATTCAAATTATTTAAAATTTTTAACGTGCATGGTAATGTGCATGTGATGTGCACTAATGCCAAAGGATAAAGAAAAAAAGAAGTACTTATAAAAGTACAAGAAAGATTGGGAAGACGAAAAGCAGTTTAAAGGTTTAAGGGTAAAGGATTTTGTAGCTACTTCTTCTATGTTAAAAATGTTTAGCAGCGAAAACATATACAAATCAGAAAGTATTGACGAAAATATGTTGGATATTTTATCAAAAATTTAAGCTTAATTTTAGTATTAAAATCTTAAAAAAGACTATATCGTTATTTATGAAAAAATGTGCAAGTCAAAAAGTATTGAAGAAAAATCTTAAATATTTTAGTAGAAATTAGAGATAGTGTAACGATTGAAATGTAAAAAAGATTAATTTGTTGATAATAAAATATTGAGAAGCAGGCGGTATTTCTGTATTTGGTGGGTTTCCAGGAGATTATGAGCTTCCCAAAGGTCATTATAATAAGAAGTATTAAAGCAACGTTTTCAATACATTATTTAACTTTTGTACTATTTTTTAATACTTATGCATTAAGTTAAAAATTTTGGGGTTTTTTAAAAAATTTTAGGGGATTTTACATCGCCATCTGGGGGTGAACGGTTATCAGCACCTGGCAAACACTGGTTGGCGTAAATATTGGAGTCGATTTTTTATGTTTCTCCTTAACGAATGAGTACCACTTTCTCATTAATTTTGCGTTAGAATACATAAATATTGTTTTCTATTACATTACCGTTTGTTTTAACCTTTTCGGGATGGGCGAGTCATAAATATATTCGTATAAAATGAGAAACAAGATGGAAAAAAATGAAAAGCGGTAGCTTAAGTTTGGGCATGGCTGATTTGACAACATTATTTTTGCTTTCACTTCAAATCTAATACATCCAATCTATGTTTGTTAAAAGTGTAACTAATTTGGTGTTTTTAATTTGAACTAAGTCTTGGTGAATTAAATAAAGAAAACTATTATTACCCCCCCCCCCACAAATAAACTGCTATAAAAATAATTTGGTTACCAGCTTTATCTTTCTTACCGTAATTGTCGCCACCCTGAGAATATATATATGACTCGAAGAGGTTAAATAAGTAATTTTTTAATAACACGTTTAAATACATTAATATAAATAAAATAAAAGCGCTTAGTATCAGACAAAGTATAAATTTGGTGGCGTAGACCACGAATGCTACCACGTAATGCTCATTGAATTTATCTGACATAGCGAATATAAAATAATTAAATATTTAAATACGTGCAATAAACTATTTTTTTATCAAATAGAGCCAAAAGATAGCAATTATTATTGATGTTATCTTTAAAATATGCGAAAAATTGCATTGTTAAATATAATACAATGGTTAATGCTTAACCAATCAGGAAATTCCATTTCGTTTTTTTCTCATTCAACTCGAACGATTTTTAGTAGAATGTTCTAATGTTGACAGTGACCTTCTTCGTGCTTTGAACTATCTGCATGCCAAATTTCATAGCTTTTGGTCGGTCGGTTTAGGAGTCTATAAAGGATACGCACACGGACATTCATTTATATATATAAGATAAGAAGTTGCTCATGCAAACAACGCTGAACCAGTGGATATATCAAATGTGGACAAAAGACTGCCGAAAACTTGCTTATTCCATGTAAGATCGTTGATATGCAGTGCTCAAAGTTAATGGCGAAGCTACAAAATACTAAATTACTTTTTTTCCTCCATTTTTAATTGAATTTTAGAGTTCAAATGTAGTAATATTTTGAACCCCTTAAAATTTTATTAAAATTATCGTTTTTTCTTCAAAAATAAATTATCTAATTAGTTCATACTTTATTTTGATTTTTTGAAATTTTTAAAAATATTGTGAAATGTGTAAATTTGATTGATTAAGTTTGTCATTTAAGTGAGTAAAAAACGAATGTAAAAGGCATTTTAATGTTGAATTTCTAACATTCTAACATTTTTAATCAAAGCTGTACACTCTTGTAATAGATTCGTACATTTAAAAATCACGTAATCTATTACAAAAACTATTATAGAAACTATTATAGAATTCGTCATAGTTTGACAGATAAATATAGTTCAGTATGATTTCTTTAAAATTCTACTAACTTATAAACTGTGACCCCTTTAACTTGGTCAATGCCAGTTATAAGTGTCACTTAGTTGGAGAGTTGCCATACCCACAGACCCAATGTATGGCGTAATGGAAGAATAAAATCTGAATGTATTTTCATGCTTTTTGTTCCGGAAATGACCGGAAATAACTATCCTGGTTGAAACGATGTCAAACGGATAAATGATTCACTTTTTGATAGACTCACAATTGAAATTTATCTCTGCTATTTTTTTTATTACTTTCTCTACATATAAAATGGGAAGATAACAATATGTGTGCTCTTGTTTTCACAATAACGAGTGCCTCGATTGACTTTGGGATTTATTTTTCTTCCGGTTTGCGAATATTTTAGAGGCAGGGTAGGATTATGGTATGTTGGAGCCTGGATCTGATGGGTAAATCCGAGCTCTTGCTGCACCAAATTAGCAAATATTTGCCCATATTCAGAAACAGTGAAGTTTTTTTTTAATGAAATTTCAGATAACTTTTTCTTACAGAAATTTGAGAGGAAAAAGGTTTTTGAAAAATACAATAGATCAAAATACTATTAATTTTGTATCCTAGCAAAAACATCTTGTATTAAAGTATAAATGTTAAGTAAGAATTATCAATTATGGAAACTTTAGAAATTGACAGAGAATTTTCCTTTTTATAATAAGCGTGTTATATTTTTGCCAACCAGGAAAACTGCTTTTTTTTTTTACAAAAAACAGTTTTACCTTCATCACTTTACTTGAGAGGTCCTCTTGATCTGGTCATGCTCAAAAAGAATTTTTCAATATAAATCAGTGTGAAATAGTTACAATGCCAATTTCAAGTTATTAAAACCGATGAATGTTATGCAAAATTAAGCATTATAACAGTTGAATGATTATTTTAATCGTGTCATTACAATTGTGCATGTTCTAACAAACTAATGCATTTTTATTCAAAATTTCTTAGAAATGTGCTCTTGAAATAATTGATTAAATCTTAACATTTTCTTCACAGCAGAGTATTAAAAAATATTAAAGTTCAAATTCGTTTCCAAAATTATTAAATTATTAAATAGAATAAAATGATTACTACTTATCATTTTATGTAAAAATAACATGTAAAAACAGAAAATAAAATAAAATAAAAAACAGAATAAAATGGACTATAAAGCGAGTAGCGAAATCAGATCAACTTACATGGACGGAAATTTTTCAAGAATGATTTAAAAATGTTTTCGCAGAAAGATTGCCAGATTACAAAATATGAAAACAAAAGATGAAAACAAAAGCGCAAATTGAGTGTAACAAGAGGGTTCTAAAGTGTCGTTCTTACTGCACTGCTGAAGTGATTTGTTATTCTGAGTTTTGATTTGTTAGTTACCAAGGATGGGCCCGAAATGGATGTGCGCAAGGTAATATTATACTGGATAATTTTAAAAATTGATCATAAATAGTTTTAGAAG
>NC_092206.1:101937497-101939071 GCF_043381705.1 Parasteatoda tepidariorum
ATATATGTATATATACATGTATATATATATGTATATATTTCGGGTAAATCCGTTGCCAAAAATTATTTATTAAATAATTTTTTTGTTCATTTGTGCAATTTTTCCATGTGCAAATCCATTTCGGGCAAATCGGAGGGTAAAATTATTTACTAAAAATTTCTTTATCAGTTTATAAAATTTTTCCATGTGTAAATCCATTTCCGGCGAATCCGTGTTAAAATTATCTGCTAAAAATTTTTTTCTTTGTTAATTTATATAATTTTTCCATGTGCAGATCCATTTCGGGCAAATCCGTGGCTAAAATTATGTGCAAAACAGGCAATTCATATTTCTATTTTATATTTTTTTCTTAAACAAATATTTATTTTCCAAAATTATTTATGGTCAACTTCTTTAAATTATCCAGTATAATATACATCCATTTCAGCACATACATTTCAGGCCCATCCTTAATAACTAGCAAATCAAATGCACTTCAGCAATGCAGTAAGAACGGCACTTTGAAACAAATCTTCTCTAGTTACGCTCAATATGCGCTTTTGTTTTCATATTTTTCAATCTGGTAATCTTGTTACGAAAATATTTTTTAAATCATTCTTGAAAAATTTCCCGTTCATGTAAGTACATTTGAATTCGATACTCGCTTTATAGATTTCGAGTTCCGCATTGGACTGATCGTTAAGACGCGGTTCCCAGCAGATCACCGAAGTCAAGCATCACTTTCTGCGGTCAGTGAGCGGGTGGGTGACCACTTGGATCAGTCTGCGTAGGGACCGAGAGTGTGCGGTATTGGTCCTCGTCAAACTGCTCTACCGTAAGGTGCTCGACTTCGCGTGCAGGTCGTCGGGCTACCGAAGCGGGGGTGCCATCTCCTCTGCAGAGGATCAAAATTGTGATGGCATGTCTTCGGATCATCCACAGGGATGTTTCCCACAGTGTCGCCAATAGCCTATTGTGCAGCTCTAGTGCGACGCAAATGAACTACTACTACTACTATAGATTTCGCTTTATTCTGTTTTTTATTTTTATATTATTTTATTTTCTGTTTTTACGTGTTATTTTTACTTATTGTGTTCTATTTTATTTGTTGTAATTTTTGTAAAAAATTGTTTTGAGTGCTCCTCACACTATTATAATTAATATATTTTGCTTTGGCTATATTGATACAATATCAGAAAGCACTCTTTTTTTGCGGATATAATCGTGTGGGCTGATGAAAAGATTATAGCTTTTATTTTCCGAATTTTTTGAAAAATTTTCCCACCTTTTTTCATATGTCTGTAATTTTCCTTTGTTTTATCTTCATTTTGTTATTGTTGGTAATTTACGTCGCACTAGAGCTGCACAATGGGCTATTGGGGACGGTCTGGGAGACATCCCGGAAGATGATCCGAAGACATGCCATCACAATTTTGATCCTCTGCGGAGGGGATGGCACCCCCGCTTCGGTAGCCCGACGACCTGCGCTCGAAGTCGAGCACTTTACGGTAGCCTAATTTAACGAGGACCAATACCGCACACCCTCGGTCCCTACGCAGACTGATCCAAGTGGATCACCCACCGCACACTGACCG
>NC_092206.1:101939155-101984492 GCF_043381705.1 Parasteatoda tepidariorum
ATAATCTATATATAATCAATATATATATAATCAATTTTAATATATAATCAATTATATAATCAATATATATAATCAATTTTAAGATATGGAAATCGTTCTCTCACAAAGAGCTATAAAAAGTCAAGATGTCAGGTAAAAGATTATTTTCTGTAGTTAATGGGCAATAATTCGTAGATGAAGTACGCATTAAGATAGTCCCAGAAATCCCCCAGCGTCAGAGTGGCCCCTGCCTTTTAGCAAATCAAAATCTCTAAATTTTATCATTTGAATGTCGTTTCATTAAGATAAGGATACTCTAGCAACCAGCACGCTTTTCAGAATCCCCGTTTAAATATCAGGAACAGCTTTTTCATTTTTTCATGGCTAAATAAATCTGCGCCAAATCCCAACATCCCTGCTATGGAAACCCCACCAATGTAATCCATGCAAATATCCAACGAACACTGTTTTAAATAACTTCAGCCTAAGTATTTCCAATATTTAGCTTTTATATATAAATATATATATATATTTATATATAAAAGCTAAAAATATAGAGAAATCATGAAAAATAATATAACAAAGATTAATGGAAAAAGAAGAAAAGTTATTAGAATAACATATTTTTAAAAATATTTAAAAAGAAATATATTTATAAAAATATATGAAAAAGCCGGAAAATAAAATAATGAAAAAATATAATCTCGTCATCAACTCACACGACTATATCAGCAAAAGGATTGCCTTAAAAAATCGTGTAAGTGGATGACGAGATTATATCTTTTCATTATTTTGTCTTCCGACTTTTTCATATATTTTTTTTAAATACATTCTTTTTAAAAATATTTTTGAAAATATTTTAATAATTTTTCTTCTTCTTTTTCCATTAATTATTATATTATTTTCCATGTTGTCTTTATATTTTTAACTTATTTTATGAGTTCTTAATACTTGCACACTCTTTTTTGCTCGTTTCTTTTTGACCTCCTTCGCTTTGTTTTTCTTTTTCGCACACGCACGCACGCACGCACGCACACACACACAGAATAATGACCACATAATGATATATTGCTAAAAAAATGTTATTTTTCAAAAGATAACCATAATAGAAATTATAATTTTGATTAAAAATAAATATCGAAAATTTTATAGTACATACTTAGTTTGGGAGCTCATTCTGTGGCTTAACTTCAGCGCAGTTATTCAAAAGGCTACTTAAAGTACTTTTTTTAAATACGTAGTTTATTTATTTTTTATTATATTTTGTTTAATGTTGCAATATTTTCTGCATGTCAGGATACTCTCCAATTTGATCGCAATGGATCCAATCGTTTTTTGGTGATCTGAACATTGTGATTATTAGTTCATAAACATTCTACAATTTTGAAGGTCTGTAAAATGATTTACTCCGAGCACTGTTTCTGCCAATCAACAACATTTCGGAAAAAATTACCGATTAATGTTCCATAATTTTAACTAGTATTTAAAAATGAATGTAATAAACTTACCTTTTATAAGTTCTGTCATTGATACAAGCAAATGTATTCCGAAATTTCCACTCTGTTTCAAATATCCCAAAGCAGAACTGTGCTGATTTTTATCTAGAATGAATAGGAATTTTTTTAATTAAAAAACTTCTTCGCTTATTATAACTAACCGACTGAAGGTGGTTTAATGATAATCAAGTAAGTCGATTAAAGCGATAAATATTTTGGAATTTATCACATTTACCGGTGATTATTAATAGTTACCAATGAAGTTTGATCAATGTAATAATTATCAATGTATTCGTCCGGATAGTTCCAGTACGCATGCCTAATGGTAATTTCTAGTGTCAGCTGCTAAAAAATGTCAGTTGAATATTGTCGAACGGACTAGTAGAAACAGTGTTAAAAAAAACATTAAAAATAGAGTCCATAAAATATATTCTGACGCAGTTATTTGAAATGTCTCCGATTGAAAGTTTTAATGACTTCGAAATATTTCGTCACTTATAATTAAAACTTGTGTAGATTTTAATATGAATGCCGAAATTTTTCTACATTCATAAATTGGAAGAAACCAGGTCTGAATTTCGAACGAAATGCTGAATGATTCTTTGTTTTGACGTTTAAATTAAACTGAGTGTAAGTTACATAAACATAGGACATTTAATGACGATCACTATGTGCAAACAGAGAGAATTCGCTTCATTTACAATTAAAATAAATAATGCATGCATAAATTAATAATGTATTAATGTGCATGAACCAAGCATGGTCGATTTTCCAACCCTCTTCCACCTTGAGTTTCGAAGTGGAACAAAACTCAACAAAAACTTCACAAACCCATTCATTTTGTAGATAGCAGCTATCATCCATGACGAGATAGCATCCAGCAGAGTTGGCCGTTGATTACAGTAATCGATTACAACTGTAATTGATTACAGATAATTACAGCTATGTAATCAATTACTTGTAATCGTGATTACAACTTTCAAAAAATTTTGATTACAGTAATCAATTACTTGTAATCGTGATTACAACTTTCAAAAAATTTTGATTGCAGCTGTAATCATGATTACAATTTTGATTACAGTAATCAATTACTTGTAATCATGATTCCAAGTAATTGCGATTACAAGTAATCACAACAAAAACGATTACAAGTAATTATGATTACAAGTAATCAAAATATATGATTACATGTAATCATGATTACATGTAATTTGATTACATGTAATTGTGATTACTTGTAATCAAACTATACGATTACAAGTTATTACGATTGTATACTATAGTCAAATTTTTTATGTAAGTATTCATGTGTTTACATATTTTTATGTACATAGAATGTACGCACGCATGAACGTACAATTTGCGATTCCTATACATACAATGTATGCACAAACGTTGTTTGTACGTACAATATTCATAATTATATTGTAATATACTTAATGCAATGCGCATATGCTTAGTACATATAATTATGCATTTATGATACATGTACGCATGTATGTTAGTTTGTACAAAAAGGCAATGTTTTGTATCTTTGTATACATAGACAATGTATGTATGAACGTATATGAAAATAATGTTTATGCGTTTGCATGCTTTTATGTACTTAAGTGCATATATTGTATAAATTTACGATAATAGCACGTATATACAATGTACGTTTGTATATAAAATTGTACGTATTTGCGTACAATATGTAAAAATGTTATTTAAAGGTACAATATATGCACATAGTTGCGTAAATAAAATGCGTACATGTATACATGCATATTTATATGTACATCGATATATGTGCACGCAAAGTATGTACTTATGTACAACTTACGTATGTACTTGTATAACTACATACTTTGTTAATACTTATGCGCATGTAATGCATGGATGTACAAAAAAATAGTTATATGCACAATGTATGCATGTGCATACAACGTATACATGTACATAATTACAAGTAATGTACAAATACGTGCGTACATTTAAATATATGTAATTACAATATACACATACATTGTGCATACATTAAAAAAATTTATATGAGTAAAGTTATTAAAATTTGTTTTAAAATTATTCTAAGGTATATGAAACTCGACCTCATATTTTTTAGAAAGCAAACGATAATTTTATTTGGAATTTCTAAATATTAATTCCACACATAAAATTTACCGTTTTTCTTACCATTTAAAAAATTTCTATGAATCATGCATTATGTTATAAAAAAAATAAATCTGTATTGTCAAACATTTCATGAAAATACCTGAAAATAATTTTTTATTCAGAGAATTTCAAAATGATATAGAACAATTAAAGCTGAAAACTAAATTTAAATATCGTTTGATTTTGTCATTTAACTTGCTTGAGTCATTAAAAGTTAACTTACATGCATTTTATTTATTGCATTGTACACATATTTAGACATAAATGTAATGTACATATGTATACGTGTAATGTATGTACGCATGTACAATGTATGTACATACATTCATGTATTGTACGTGCATATATAGTACATATGGATATGCATACATGGAACATACGTGTATTGTACATGTGTGGATACATTCATTGTACATATATACATTGCACCATATGCATAGATAGGGATAGCATGCATGTACACATGTAAAATTTGTACGAAAGAATTATGCCCAATATATTTATGCACATACGTACTGTATATGTACACACATATGTACATTATATGAACATTATATGTTCATTTCATCATATGTACATTATATGAATATACATCTGTACGCTATATGTATATACATCTGTACGCTATATGTATATACATCTGTACAATATATGCATCTCAAATGTGTGTATGTACGTACGTTATGCATGTCGAATGCATGTATGAATATATGTGAAATATAAATACGCCCAATGTACGTACAATAGTTCACAAATGTATTATGCATATTTGGATACTTACATTGAGCATGAACATATTATGTACATGTACATAAATACACTGGACATGCATATCATGTACATGTATACATACATATATTGTACATCCTACAGATATACCTATATTGTACATGCATACATATATTGTACTGTTCATAAATAAATTGCACATACATGCATGGGACATACATTGTACAGACAATGTATGTATGTTCGTACAAACACAAGTACTTGTATATACATGCGTACATGAACATAGATATACATTTTACATACACAAATATTTGCATAAAATGCATATATTCATTGTGTATAAATGTACATGCCTACATTGTTTGCACATACATACGTAATTATTATCTATATACATACGTACATATATTTTATACCTACAATATAAGTGTATGTACATGTGTGTGAAACTAAAATGTCTGAACATATGCACTAGATAAAATCATATGTACATACATTTCAGTTACATTCATTTGTACGTATACAAATACGTACAAAATGCAGTACATGTTAATACGTGCAAAATGTATCATTATAAAATACATTCTACTATCTACTGTAAAATATAATCATTTATAAGAATACAATAGTCTTGTAATCGTGTAATTAGATTACATGTAATCATAATTACATGTAATCAAATTACATGTAATCAAATTACATGTAATCATATATTTTGATTACTTGTAATCATAATTACTTGTAATCGTTTTTGTTGTGATTACTTGTAATCGCAATTACTTGGAATCATGATTACAAGTAATTGATTACTGTAATCAAAATTGTAATCATGATTACAGCTGTAATCAAAATTTTTTGAAAGTTGTAATCATGATTACAAGTAATTGATTACTGTAATCGACTATGTAATCATGATTACAGCTGTAATAAAAAATTTTGAAAAGTGTAATCATGATTACAAGTAATTGATTACTGTAATAAAAAAATGTAATCGATTACATTTTTGGCCAACTCTGGCATCCAGGCTCAATATGTGATGAGCCACCTGCAAGAATACAATAAGATATTTGATCTGTTTCCACTTCATCCTTATCCGCTGAAGGTATTCGGAAAAATGATGTTTCTTGAACCACTAGTGCAACAGCATTTCAACGGGACTGGGATTTTCCTTGAACCAATCTTGTGTTTTCCCATCATTTCAGGGAATTTTTTTTTACATGGAAAGTTTCACCCCTTCTGCTAAATAGTAATGTTGCTAATCAGTACTATATCTCCAACTTTGACTTGAGATTCTTTAGGATTTCTAGAAAATTGTCTTAGCTATCCCAGGTATTCAAAGCGGAATCATTTTTATATATCATGACTTAGTTTTTATTTGTAAACATGTTTTCTTCTGAGTTTTTAACATTCATTTGATCTAAAGATCTGAGACACCTGTTTCTTTTATATCTTGCAAAAACGTCACAGGTGTTCATGATAAAAAGTCATCTATGTCTTTCTAATGAGAGATTAAAGGACGGGCTTTCCAACTCACAGATGATCTTTCTTCGTACGTTAAAGTAGTATTTCCTGATATCTTACTTAAGAAATTTACCATGTAAATTAAGCGTTCCCAGAATCCATGAAGTGGTTGGAGGATTTAATCTTTATCATATTAGCAAATTCTAATTAAATTGAGACTTCCAATCAACGGCTTTTCATTCATTATAAGTGTCCACTAAATTAGTATCATTATCTGAATATAAAGTCGTCGGTATTCCTCCTCTATAATTAAGAGCTTATAAAATGTTTTCAGTGGTCAAAGAAGCTCTAAATGCGTTGCTCGATTGATTGAGTAAGTAAATAAACACGAGTACTTGTATTCCAAAATGAAAATATTCAACATGTTTTTGCAGAAATTTATTTCTTCCAAATTTGGTGATTTGATGGAAATAAAATAAGATAACGAAACGCCTCTCTCAATAGAAATTCTAGTTTTAACTTTGATTAATCCTTCAATGTCATGAAATGTTTGTAATTCCAGTTTCTGTTCTTTGCTAAAATATCAAAATAATTTTTTTTTCACCTTCTCCATTTCTAATCCACTAGTTTTCTTGTTCTTACGCATTTTGTATAAAATCTTCTGATCCATGCTAATATTCTAGCGATTTTGAGAAAAGAAGATACTGAAAAACATTTGAATCAGCCTTTATACCAGATATAACAGTTTTTTTTTTCTTCTTCCGAACGAGCTTTAGTTTCAACCAACTTAATTCCTCCCCCAGATGAGAATTTCAAGTAATTAATCGCAGTTGCATCAATTTGATGGAAGGCCAGCAAGATTAAAGCAATCAGTTACGTGTCTTCATTCATCAAGGCAATTTCAATTTTTAAGGCATTTGTGGAATCCGATCTATATGTAGTAGGTACATTCTCTAGAACCAGATCAGTTCTTAATGTATGAGTTAACTGAGCAACTATAATGCAGATTCAACTTTTGGAATCGTTTTAATTGATGCACTTCTACCCCTTGCATGTACAAGTTGTATCTTGTTCATTTTTGACACTTAAAAAGGTACGTATTCTGTCTTACGGTCATTACAAAATAAGTGCAAGGATAAATCTAAATTCGGAGGGCAAATTTTTCAACAGATATTTAGGAATTTCCGAAATATACATATTTTTCAGCCCTTTTCATCATTTCCAAATTGGTTTTTTGCCACAACTCGTAAGTCATTCTTGTAGCATTCATTTGGATATCGAAGTAAGTGGAGATAAAATGGTAATCGGATCAAAAATTCAATTAAGTGTAAATTAAATATTTCGCTTCGTTGGATGCAGTTCATTTTTTTTATTTTATTTAAGAAACTCAACGAAAAGAGTATCTTCAAGCAAATTTAGTCCCAATAATGGTCCTGTTTATTCTCATCAGTTATCCTCATCTAAAGCCCATGTTGGCGATGCTGAACACTCCCACCTTCAAAGGTTAAATTTGGTACTCACCACACAATTGTCGACGTAGAAGGAGTTTCGCAAGATTCGCTTCTTCCAAATGGGTTGGAGCATTAGCTGGAAGGTAATAAAAAAAAGAAGAGATTCCAAAACATACCCTCCAATGTAGGTAATTTTTAAGATAATCTTCTTCTCGTGCTTCTGACATAGGAATTTCAAGTAGCGATGGTCATTCTTTTGAAGTAGGATTTGTAAAATTTCTTTCTTGAGTTATCCATTTCTTTTAAATCATCTATCTCTCCTTGAATGCTGATAACAATCTAAATATATTAGGGCCTTTTCTACACACTCTTCTATGGAGGGATAGTTCTATTCCTTAGCAAAAAAAAGCGTTCATTTCCTTAAAAAGTGTTTATATTGTTTGAAGGTAAAATTTCTTTAACTATTCCCTCAATCAGCCAATCATTAAATTATTTTTCATAATCATATATCTTTCCATTTCTTTCTAAGGAATTGAGCTAACTGGCAAGTAATTTTTCAGCTAAATGTTTGCATCTAAGCAACGAAGGTTGAATCCACGGTAAACTTACATCTTTCATCGACATCTCTCGTGATAGTGTAAAAAAAAGTGAAACTTCGCTGCTCTTTCGAGATATAAATTTGCTATTTTTTCACCAATTTCTATAGTGCCAAGTTCCTAATAATCTGTAAGCTGTTAACATGTAAAGACAATAAAATGTTTGAGAAAAGATCTTTTCTCACAACTGCCCATCCTAGTCTGAAATTCATTGCTGAGAATAATTTCTCCAGTAAATAACTCACAGGCACAATCGACGGAACATGTTTTTACATAAACAACAGTTTTCGTTCATGGAGATATCACTTAAGGATATACCAAATCTTTTCAATTCATTTATAATTTCACATTGATTTTCATCTGAAATTGGCGCACAAATTCCATTTTGATCAAACACTTCGAATTTAAAACTATAACGATTATTCACATTAAATATTTTGATAGCCCTATTATAATTTTATGGTGCGATTCCTCCTAAATAAGCTTTTAAGTATTGCTTATTTTTATCTAAAGTCAAGTTATTAGGCATTTCTGATTCAAAAGAGTACCAAAAGCTCAAGATATTCGCCATAAAATTTAACATGTAATTTTGTAAATTGAACATTTAATTTTTCAGCTACCAAATTACGATTACCCGCGGGTAAATTTTCAATATTGACGACGGAAAAAATGTGACTTTGAATGTGAATTCTCAAAGTGAACTATCATTAGAGACACCATTTTTACAATTATTTCACAGGAAAATGCATGATTTAACTCCCAATGTTCGAATCCCGGAAACAGCATGTCGACTTATGTGCTGTTCCCAGTTCACACCGATTACAGTACTTAAGTACAAAATATCCCCAGAGGTCGAATATTCATGGGTTAGAATAATTTACCCCCTCCCCCCCGTTGAAATGTTTTCATCTTCGATGAATGTGATTTCTTCAACAAAAGTGCTTCATATGAGTTCCTTTATTTTCGTGATTTTCAACTAATAGTGGATCATGTGTTCGACGATAGTTAGAAAACAAAATGAAAGGGGTTTTATTTATATCTGCCTCACTATGGAGATTACATGCATGCCTATAATACAAAAAAAAAAAAAAAACAACTACATGAATTTCTCACCCTTCTCTTCTTGTTAGTCCGTGTGCGACTCATCAAGACTCACTAATATTCATTCTCGATGGGGTGTATTCATTAGATAATTATTCACGGGAGAAGTATTTTTCTAAGCACTTTTGATAAAAATTTTAAGCCAATAAGGATAAATGAATTGAAGACTGAATGGAGGAGTAAATGATCAACTCTGAAGGATATTATTTTATAAAAGAAATTATGAATTACCCGAGAAGGATTTCCTTCTTTTGTGAATCTCAGCTATGGATGGATAGAAGTATTCGGGCATTGTCCGAGTGGTGATCGGATAGCTCTTCATCTCTTCTTCGTACATCACTGGACTTA
Organism: Parasteatoda tepidariorum; assembly: GCF_043381705.1. NCBI lineage: Eukaryota > Metazoa > Arthropoda > Arachnida > Araneae > Theridiidae > Parasteatoda > Parasteatoda tepidariorum. Next base: position 101,948,474 of record NC_092206.1, read on the forward strand.
ACAACTGATATTTTACACCGGAATGCTTCTCTGCAAAACAACAATAAAATCCGTCAGAAACGTAATTTGCTAAGGGGGGTTCAAAACCCTGAATTATAGGGTTAGAAATCATCAATAAATCATTTTCGCTTTCATTACATCTTTATGAACAAGCATGCTTCATAAATTTTTATTTAATTTTCAACTAGATAAATAGTTTTCATCAAAGAGACTATTTAGAAATAGTGCGAAAATATGAATGTTTAACACTATTTCGCAATTTTAATTAATTATTTTCTTATAAGCATTTTAATTGCCACTTCTACTATTTGATAAGTTATAGTTATTTTTATGCATTTTCTTGTGAAACACTAAACTTAATTTAATTATAATTTAGTGATGATAATACAGCAATTCCATGTCTTTATCATAAAATAAAATAGGTTTCTTAGTAATGTAAAGTGATAGAATTACATTATGTATTGAAAAAAACCGCTATTGATTTTGTGTTTTTAATTTTCAGTTTGAATATTTCGTTGAGTAAAATTATCACAGTTGTTATAGTGCATCTTTTAAAATTTAAAATAACAAAATGATATAAAAATTTATAATATAGGTGCACGTGCAGTTTGTAGTAAAAATAAAAATTTTTAGTTATTGTTAGCACATGGTTTAGGAACATAGTTTTAAGATATTGGAGCTCTATAATGGGTTATAGATTTTGCTAAAATAATTAGAAATCAGAATTTGAAAATTTATAGAAATAATTTTACGAAAACTTAAAGTCTGAGGAGAGTTCCAAAAACTACTATTAATTACGAATTTTTTGTTCTATTTTGTAATTATAACTTTGAAAGAGTTATTGACAATCTATAACGAATATATACATCGTAATAAATAAAATAGCACATAGCAATAGAGTAAAAAAAATAATAAATAAATAAAAACTTTAAACTCTAATTCAAAAATCAAAATTTAGCTCTGAGTATATATATATANTTTTAAAGGTTTAGTTAGACAAAGCATAAATGTAAATAAACTACCATTTCGTTCTAGTTTATTTATAAATCGTCAGTATTTTATTTGTTTATAAATGTTTTTATTTCGACAACTATATTAGGATAAGCGCTTGACAATGCTGTTAAAATAAACAATGCTGCTTCCTAGCAATAGTTGTATTCAGAAAAATATGAGTAGAGCTTTAACGAAATTTGACGAATTTCTGAAAGAAAGCATACTTAAAAAAAATCTTTGCGTGCCACTCTCCGCCGTTCACGTTTCGGAAATACCTAAATTACATACCACAAGACACTTGTGCATTATATATATACTTCTACCATTCTAATAACGTTCAGTTTGTTGGAAATGTCTTGACATACAAAGATAACAACAGATGTTGGGGAATGTAATGAGAGATATTGATTGAGAATGATGATATTTAATTTACTTTTATTTTCAGGATGTATAAAGAAGACGAAATAAAGAGGACCTCCAGTCCTTTAACCACGCGTACCACGCCAGAATACTTTTATCCCTGCATATTAGACAAGCAAAGAAGAAAATCTTTACCAGGTAAGAAAAGATATTTTACATGGAAAACTACACAAATGCTGATCATCATCATCATATGTGTTACCGTGAATGACCGAAATCAAGAGAATGTCAATGAATCACACAGTCGTTTCAGTGAATGTCCGAACTATTTCATATTAATTTAATCGTTGATATTATTATATTTATCCGATATTTAAATATCTGCTGAGGACAGATAAGGAGAAACATCAGTGTTCGGAGTACCAGGCAAATGTATACCGGCCAGTGGCACTTAACTAGACCTAGTATATATATTTCGGACATTTATAGTCAACATTCACTGGTGGAAGTCAGCAACCACCAATATATATATATATATATATATATATATTGGTGGTTGCTGACTTCCACCAGTGAATGTTGACTATAAATGTCCGAAATATATATACTAGGTCTAGTTAAGTGCCACTGGCCGGTATACATTTGCCTGGTACTCCGAACACTGATGTTTCTCCTTATCTGTCCTCAGCAGATATTTAAATATCGGATAAATATAATAATATCTACGATTAAATTAATATGAAATAATTCGGACTAAAACGACTGTGTGATTCATTGACATTCTCTTGATTTCGGTCATTCACGGTAACACATATGATGATGATGATCAGCATTTGTGTAGTTTTCCATGTAAAATATCTTTTCTTACCTGGTAAAGATTTTCTTCTTTGCTTGTCTAATATGCAGGGATAAAAGTATTCTGGCGTGGTACGCGTGGTTAAAGGACTGGAGGTCCTCTTTATTTCGTCTTCTTTATACATCCTGAAAATAAAAGTAAATTAAATATCATCATTCTCAATCAATATCTCTCATTACATTCCCCAACATCTGTTGTTATCTTTGTATGTCAAGACATTTCCAACAAACTGAACGTTATTAGAATGGTAGAAGTATATATATAATGCACAAGTGTCTTGTGGTATGTAATTTAGGTATTTCCGAAACGTGAACGGCGGAGAGTGGCACGCAAAGATTTTTTTTAAGTATGCTTTCTTTCAGAAATTCGTCAAATTTCGTTAAAGCTCTACTCATATTTTTCTGAATACAACTATTGCTAGGAAGCAGCATTGTTTATTTTAACAGCATTGTCAAGCGCTTATCCTAATATAGTTGTCGAAATAAAAACATTTATAAACAAATAAAATACTGACGATTTATAAATAAACTAGAACGAAATGGTAGTTTATTTACATTTATGCTTTGTCTAACTAAACCTTTAAAAATGTTTGCAAACAATTATACTTCGTTTAATTTATTATGCAGGGTATCCCAGGATTAAGGAATAAACTTGAAGGGGAGGTCAGGGACATCAAAAGGATTTAGATTTGTATAGCAACAGATGGAACCCATGGTTATTTTCCCATTTTTTCCGTCTAATTCTGTAATACAATGAAACACTAGGAATGTTCTTTTATACTATATTTTGTGCAAATTAGTCACTACAATTTTCGTTGTGTAGCAACAATAAAATTTATAATAACAATAAGATATGCTACACATAAAAGAGCTAGTCAAGTTATTTTTACGTTACAATTTAAAATAATAACAATTAGCATGCGAATACTATAATTGATAAAATGAAATGAGTTTGTAAATCAAACAGCATGGTGGCGATTATTACTATGAACTTAAGTTAGACTTTACAGAAAAGAAGCAAATAGAAATAAAGTTTTTGAAAATTATTTAACTCATTATATTTAAAAATTATAATATATAATTATTTTCATCACACGGCAGAGATCATAGATACATTTTGTAACGAGGGACTTCTGTTTCGTTAGATGTAGAGCAGCAAGACTTCTACAAATCTCGCACCTTCTCGCACTTGATAGTGAACATTCTACTAATGGCATCCAAAGTACGCCAAAATGGGTGTTTTCCGGTGGCTAAACTACTTAAAATCGAATGGTATGATTGCGCGTGAGTTTGGTGTAAGATCTCCATTATTGGTGTTGAGATTTCACTATCTAAAGTGTGTATGAAGACTTAATTTGGTGTTAACTTGAAATAACGAATTCATTCGCACAATTTTTTGCCAAATCGGATGATTTGTTCCACCACAGACAGTTTATTCCGAAAAAGTTAGAAACTTCTGACATAACTTGATGTTGTTTAAGTGAAGACTTCTAATCTGATTTTATGTAAACGACATTCAGGAATTATTTTCGCTCATTTCGGAGTACACTATTAAAAAAAACCGGTAAATGTTTAACCAATACTTGGTGCAAAGTTTCTAATTGCACCATAAATTGGTTAAATGAAAAATTGTTTTATTTAGGCTGCACCATAAATTGGTAAATATGATCGAGAAATACATTCAAGGCGCAGTCGATTGCACCTAACTTTCGTACTATGAGAGGCACAAACTTTAAACTGTGACTGATAACTTATTTTGTAACTGTTGATTAATGGACGATTTTGTTTTCGAAGATTGCTATCATCTTATGCAAGTTGTTTTTGAAATTGTCTATTTCTTTTGCAGGTAAGTAAACTTTTCCTATTTATTTGTAATAATTACAGTTCATTTCTTTCATATCATCTTTAAAAATTTTGTTGTGTGTTCTGAACGAGTTAGTTTCAAAGTTTTTCGAGGAAACTATATTCGTTGTATGAATAATTAAATATTTTAAAATTTATATTAGCTCTTTTTCAGTAAATAAGAAGATACATCCATTTTATCCTCACAGAAGTGCAATACTAGTGACAAATGAATGATAAATACAGCAATTGTAAGCAGCATAGCTTTGCCGCCTAATTTACTGCCGGTGAAAATTTTCTTGGTTCGTGTTTTAATTGCATTCTACCGAACAGGAACAAAAAAATACTAATAAGTACTTTCTGTTATGATTGAAACTTTTTATCAATATTTGTGCTTCTGTTTTGATCATCATGTTCTGTATTGCTCACTTTCGTTTGTAATGTCACATAATTACACGAATGTTTGTCTATGCATTCTTAAATGCTTTTGTAGTAAAACTTTCAAATCAAATTATACTCCGCTTCACCTCAAGCCGTTGTCATGGAAACTGGGTTTCTTTAAGTTAGTTGGGTGCACAAGGTAGGAAAGGAAGAATATTGGCGCTAAAGAAAACAAAGCGCTACATTTGTTTATTCGCCAGGAATCTTACTGAAATTTGAACAAAATACCGACTAGAATAAGATTTTTCATATCATTTAGAAATGTTGATTTCTTATTATGATTTAAAAAAAACAAAAAAAAACAGATTTTTCTTCTTAATATTTAACTAAGGGAAACAAATTTTTAAATGAAACAAAATATCGGATTTAAAAAGTTATTGCATATTTTTTTATTAAATCTAAATAAGAAAAAATACTTAGATGCTCATAAATTCTTTGCTTTCGATAATTATTTTTCCATGCAATCGTTTTTTTTTGTTGTAGATATATGCATATTACTTTAGCCTACATTAGTATTTTGTGAGGGGAGGGGAAGCCAACATAAACATGAATTCAAATGTTTTCATTGATCATGAAAAAGGTCATATGTATTCTTTATAATATTTATAGTTTTTTTTTAATAATAATTTTTTGAAAGGTTTTTTTTAAAATTATAAGTCATTTTTTTTTATTCTGAAATATTTCTGCTTTTATGAACCAAAAGAAATTTAGTAAAAAGGATAATCCTCACAAACAGTATACATCAGGAGTTTTAATACCATCCATATGAATAATGCTTGTGTGTTTATCAGCTGCCATTTCCCGCCATCTTAGTGTCAACACTAACTCTTTGATCTATCCAAGTGATTATGATGTTGTTCATTTAATATTTTAACAGTTGACAGTTCCTTCTGCAATTTTTTTCCTGGGACGCAATGCATAAAATCCAATTCATAATTTCTCATGCGGAGAAATTCTACTTAGGTGCTTAGGCACATTTTATCATCAAAAATAAATAAATAAAATAAAATAATAATAATATTTTAAATATCAGAACCTTCCTCTCCTTTCCAGGATTTTTGTGAGTGAAAAGAGGCTTAAGATAAAAATATCCCCCCTCCCCCCTCGAATAAATAGTTGATCTCGAAACATATTTCAGATGGTGAAATGTTTTAAAATTTTTTTTTTGCATAAGAACAATATTTTCACAATTATTTAAATATTGTACTTTAAAAATAGCAATTAAAATATGACTTGCTTTGATTGATCTTTCAATGTTTTTAAAAAAGTAAGAATTTAAATTTTATGTTATTTCAATTCCTATACATTTATTAGCATAAATTACAGAATTTATAATCTTCTTTCATCAGCACAAAGGCACCAACAACTTCAATGATTTTAGTCTAGAAAGAGGCACAGGAAAAAATATTGTTATAACCAGTGACAAACCTATTGATAAAGACATTTATTCTGCCGAAATTACCAGATTTCTAGAAGGTTATAAACAATTTTTTCAAACTTCAAAAGTACTAGAATAAAGAACCTCTTACAAACAAGGAATGTATATAGTTTCAAGTTTTTAGGGCGAAGAATCTGTGTTTGGCAAAACAATTATTATTTTGTGAAAGGACTGCAAAGTTTTATTTGTGTGTAATCTTTTTAAATCTTGTTGCGTTTTTTACATTAAGGGTTATCAACTGAAAAATGTGTCGTAGTTAAAGCAATAGCACCAGAAAATCTATAATAATAAATATACAATAATGAATATATAATAAAAATATTGCTTTTTCTCAAATACTCACCACCATTTACTAATTTGTTAAAAATGACAGTATTTTTTTCCAAACTGAGTGAAATTTTAATCTTTTTTATCAAGTAGTAAGTTTTGATTGTAAATTTTAATTCAGATGAGGCAAAGTATATCAAGAAATTTAGTATCTTATTTAATTATTGAAAATTATTTTCAGATGATCCCAAATTTTAAAACTGTTAACATTGAGGCATATGCTAACATAATTTTTATTCTAAACTACTGTAAACTAAAAATAAGTTTGAATAGAATACACTCTCTTAGTAACAAAAACATACTAACTATCATATTTTTCAGTGAATATTTTGTATTTTTTTAATGAGTGCTGTGATGTGTATAAAAAGAATAATATATTTAAATTGTAAGAGTTTGCATAAAAATTATTACATTCTGTCAATGTATACAAGTATTAAAGTGATTGTAATTGAATAAATTATGTTTGAATATTGATCTGGATCTGTATATTTTTATGTTAATATTTCCAAGTTATGTCATTATCTTTACATTTAACTTATTTCAAATTTATTATTTCCATAAGCAAATGTAATTAATATTGCAGTGTTTCCTTAATTAGAGATTGGGGTTCGATCGATCCAATATTTGTCTACTCTTTTATATAAATTTTTAATTGGGAAAGTAATACTTTCGCTTTTAAATAATAAAATAATTTCGAAATACTTAGTAATAAGAATTTGCATCAGCCTAAAATTAAAATTAATTTTTTTCTCTCCTTAAAACATTAGTGGTACTAACTCTAAAGCATCTCTTGGTGCTTTAACGATTGAAATGTAAAAAAGAATTTTAATTTTACGTACATCAACTGGAAGAAAGAAAATATTTTTATATGAAAGGAAACATTTTTAAAGCGCCAAAAAGCAGAGAAATTTAGCATCATTATTAATTATTTATGAAAAAAAGAGAAGATAATTTAACATAGCACATCTAGAAGAAAAAAAGTTTTTTTTAAATTTTTATAGACTTAAATAAATAAATTATAATTCGGTTCATATAAATTTGATTTAAATTATCTTCTCCTCTTTTTTTTTTATAAATATTTAATAATGGTGCTAACTTTCTCTGCTTTTTGGCGCTTTAAAAATACTTAATAATGATGCTAACTTACCCTGCTTCTTAGCACTTTAAAAATATCTAATAATGCAACCTTCCTCGTTTTTAGTTCCCTTCAAAACCTTCTCTCCTTGTTTGGAGCTAGTGAAAGCACCAATATATAGTAAAACTGAGCACCACTTTATGTAGCCAGCATATGAATACCAATGTTTGTCGCAGCACAACTCGAAATTTTTTACAGTGTACATTTGCAAGCCGTCGGACAACATCAGCTATTTGCTTACAATTAGAGCACGAGAAGGTTGCTTTCGCCTTGCACGATACTTAACTTTACGGAGAAGCAGTACCAAACTCTTATAAAAGGCCTGTTCATTTTTATCTAGTTGTATAATAAAGATAATTATATTCTCATAAAAAGATTTAGAATAATCTGTCTATTATATTGCATAATTTTGTTATATAGTATTTTGATACACTTTTGTTCTTTTAAATCCAGTTCGTAATCATAGTCACTCTGTGCTGTGTGTATGTTTGATTAGGGAACAAATTTTATTTGAAGAGGCATTGTTTATATGCATCTTATATGAATGCATGATTCTTACTTAAAATTGTCTGGTAAAAATAACTTACAAATAAATATGCGTATCATATCTTACTTTAAATATAAATTTCAGCATTATTAAATGGATACAGTTACAAAAATGGTTGCAGCTATTTAACATCAAAAGTAATGTTAAAAATCATCCTTGATGCAATGCGAAAAACCCAGATTCAAAAGTAATGTATAGTGTTCCTCTAAATCAGTGTTTCCCAAACTTATGACTTTTGTGTACCCTTTCTAATTTTTTCGTAACGCTGTGTACCACTAGTAAAAAAATGAATGTAATTTTCACTATAAAAAAATTGCATAAAAGTTAAAAATCACAACATGCTGACACCACTAATTATTAACTGTTAAATCTGTAAAAAATAGCCAATAGAAAAATATTTAATCGTAAATTTTCGTGACTAGTCTTGTTTTTTAATAATTTTTTTTTAAATTTTCGTTCGTTGTAAGATATTTCGCATAAGAACGCGTGCCCCCGCTAAGCTGTTCCTGTACCCCTGGGGGTACGCGTACCACACTTTGGGAAACACTGCTCTAAATCATTTTGATGTAAAGTAGCTGCCATCATTTTTTCTGTTGAGATACGCTAAAATATTTTACAGTTTTCAAACCGAAATGATAAGCATTCATTCACTGAATGCGAATTTAAACTTGTTTACATTGCTATCAAATGTAATGTACACTATCTGGAAGAAAGTGACGGGACACCCCTCGAAAAGTAGAAAAGTCGACAATACAGCTGACGCATGCGCAATAATAGGTATCACGTGTCGTGTCAGCCATATCCTACAAATACTCTGTGGAGTTGACTAGATTTGTTTTTGTGAAGATGCCGCCACGGAAAGAGCTGTTTGAGTTCGAGAAAGGTGTGCTAGTTGGATTACATCTTGCCAATGTGTCAATTAGGGAGATATCCCGTCTCCGTAACTGCTCAAAATTAACTGTTTCACGTGTTTTGTGTTGCTACAAGACTGAGGGACACTGTTAGAACAAACCCCGAAGTGGACGACCTACAGTTCTCACCAGCAGGGACCGGCGAGTGCTCGGCAGGGAGATTCGAAGTAACCGTCAAACATCCATGGATAACATTGCTAATGAGTTTAGACAAGCCACAGGTGTGGTCGTTTCGACCAAGACTCTTCGTATCGAGGCCCATAAGTTAGGTTACACTGGACGTTCGGCGGCCCATAAGCTTTTGATTACGAAAACCAACAAGGGAGCGCCAATTCGATGGGCCAAAGACCACCGTACTTGGACTCTTGATGACTGGAAACGCGTCCTTTGGAGTGACGAGTCACGATTTACCCTTTTCTGTTCCAATGGGCGTGTTTGGGTATGACGTTTACCAGGAGAACGCCTTTTGCCCGAGAGTGTCGTCCCAACTGTAAAGTTTGGTGGAGGAGGATAGATGGTATGGGCCTGTTTCTCCTGGTATGGGACTGGCCCACTGGTGAAGGTTGATGGTATGATGAATGCCGATGGATACTGTGATATTCTCGACAATCATGCCCTTCCTACCTTGTGGGCAACGTACGGTATGGATGATTGCTTGTATCAAGACGACAATGCAAGATCCCACGTTGCAAGGAGGACTCTTGATTGGTATGTGAACAACAACATTAAACGCTTGGAGTGGCCGGCGCAGAGCCCTGATCTTAACCCAATTGAACATCCCTGGGACGAATTGGATCGTCGGTCGGTTGAGGGCCTGCACCCCACTCCCCAAAAGCAAGCATGAACTATGGAACTTCCTGTTAAGCATTTGGAAGGAAATTCCTCTTGCCATTATGGCTAATTTAGTGGAAAGCATGCCTAGAAGGGTTGCAGCTGTGATCGCAGCCAAAGGAGGCCCTGCCTCCTATTAATTTTAATAAATATGGGCTTATGTCGTTATAGTCCCGTCACTTTCTTCCAAATAGTGTATAACCTATGGATATTTTTTTAAACCTGCCAATAGTTTTTAACACAAAATGCGTAACTATTTTAAAACTAATTATTTTTTGAAATTAAGTAGACTTACTATACTCTGTTTCAAGTTAAGAAAAAACCATTCTACTTATGGAGGTAGCTTGTTTGCGTTCTAAGTGCACGCCAAATGCCAATCCCAGCGTGAACGTATTTCAGTATTGTCTAGGATAATATATATCGCAAAACATTGCTCGAATGAAATTTTTGCCTCACGTGTTTAAGTTTCGAAAGCTTTTACATTGCTTTTAAAAGTATATTTGTATAATTTGATAAAGAAATAAAGCGGAACTATAAACAATCGGGGATGATTACTTAAATCTTATACCGCAATGGTCTTTTCTTAACTTGTACAAATGTATTTCATCAGAACTTTTCTTTATATCTTCAATTTCCTTTGTATTGTGTAAAAATTACTGTTAGAGGTAACGTAGTAAATTAAGAAAAATAAATCTTACCTACTAATAACTATTTTAAAATTTGATTTTTTTATGCATTAAAGTTGCAGTATTTATAAATTTTCAATTCTTAAAATGTTTAAAAAACGTTTTCAGAGTTCAAAATAAATTATTAATTTTTACTCTCAATTAACAATTACTGGGATGAAAATTATTTTGTTTTCAATAAGTCTTAGTAAGTTTTGATTTCCGTTTATTTAACTAATCGGTGTTAAACAGCACAACTATTGAGCTTGAATTAATAGTTTCAGCTATAATCATTAAGAAACTGATAGACTACATGGGTTTCAAAATCAATTACTGTTTATTTTTAATAATTTTAAGCTTAATACTTGTATATATCTTAACTTGATTTGTATTAAGCATTGACGATTATTATCGGACGTTGGATATCCAGCATAATTGGTGGTTACTTGGTACCAGGTACTGAAATTCATTATCTTGGTCGTAACACAGTTAATGAAAATTTAGTCTGGTATTAATCTATTGCTGGGTACCAGTTTTTTTTAATTTGCATGAAAATATTTTTACACGCACAGAAAAAGAACTAAACAAATAAAAAACAAACTAAAACTTTACTCATTTGTAAGAAATTAATTGCAAATTTCAATTTAATAGTTACATTTGCCAATATCAACGATTCGAACAGTTCAGAATAAATTCTTCGTGGTGTAAATATTCTTCTATATAGTAAGCCTTTGAAACAAGAATCTTTATTAGTTTCAAAGAAAAATTTTTTTTTCAAAAATAAAGAAATAATTTTTCTTACCATAATTTTCCGTAAAACTCCAAATTTTTTATTTTGTCTATCTAAGTTTTTGAATGATTCTCTAAATTTCGATTTTCTTAACCGTTTTCAATTCCAAGCATTTCATTTTGTTGAATAAAACAATTAAAACACATACAAATGAGCTTACTTCACAGCTATATATATATATATATATATAGTTTTAGAATAATAGAAGGGCAAAATTTTCCTATGCCTTAACATTATTAGATAATCTACTTTAAATGCATGTCCTTATTGAATGTAGGCATAGGTAGTAACTATAATGAGTACTTATGACTCTGAGAGACGACAATTTTTTGACACCAATTAATGTACACAAAATAACTAATTACGAAAATTAATGTAATAAAAATATTGCTTAAATTATTCATTTGAATTATTCAGAAATTTATTCAATGCGCAATAAAAGAAATAAGTAAAAGTATATAAAAATGAGAAATGTATGATAATTTTTTAAATTTTATTTGCAGTTATTAATACGAACTATTTTAAGTTTTGAATCACTTACTTTTTTTGAAGTGTGAATGGTTCACTTTGGATTTCGTTTTTTCTCCCTCGTTTTCCAGTTGAAATGTCAAGATGAATCGCAGTTCCTTTCTACTTTGCTATAATTTTGACATTCGGGATGTTTCTCAGTTATTATTTAAAAAAAATAAAATAATTTATACATATATCTGTGATAAGATAAGAGAAGGTACAAAGTTTACACCCCGTCTTTTGCCTCAAGAAGAAGTAGAAATTGTCTCCTTCTAAAGACTAGTCCAGACATCTTCTGCCGTTTTCCTTCTTCGCACTTTCAGTTTTTTATCCACATTATCAATTTCGAATAGCTTATAGTTGATCTCTGCTTGTTTAGATTTTTTTTCATTTAGCTCCCCCCTTTTTTTTCCTTATCAGAAGAGAAGTTGTATATCCTTCACGGGAATATATTACTTTTATTTTGTATCAGAAAAATAAGGAAACAAGTTTTTCTCTAGATTACCATCGCTTTTTGGAAAATGGGTGTTGTTCTAGGTTTTTCATGTATGACTCGATCACAAGACACCACAATTACAAGATCACAAGAGTTATAAGAATTATAAAATATCCGGCTAACATAAGCAATGAGCATTAATAAAAAAGCAGCACAAAAAATTTCAGACGATAATTTTGGAACTTGATGGTGCATATTAAATTATTTTTATGTTCCTTTCAAAATTCATAATAATTGTCTTGGATCTAAATATAAATATGAGAGGTGAGGCTGCTCAGGGGATAAAGCCTTCCTTTGAATTCTGGTTGAATACGAATTCCACTCGCACCGACCACAGTTCTGGCGTAAAATATCTTCAGTTATAGATGGATCATGGGTTAGAGTCTCCTTGCCGTCAGGCTAGTCGTGGTTTTACTCTCCATGTAACGAAAATGTGGGTTAATTCCTTCAAAAATCTTCTAAGAAGGCAGTTTTTTCCCAGTACTTGACCCAAGAGTTGCTTTGTCTTCTTGATTGATTTCTAAATTACAAGGCTACAAAGTTGAACATTAGAAGTCGTAAAGCCGAAATCGGGACGGTTGTTTAACGACGGTTATTAAATAAAATAAAATATAAATGTGAGTATTGGAGAAGGAAAAAAAGATTTCACGTCGGCTTAAGAAACATTTACAGGAATAACATTTAAAACCAGTCCAGCCCTTCAGACGACAAAAACCAATGGATGCAGTTTTTGAAACCTATGACTTAAAATGTTGTGGCGTTTTATTATTATTTACTGACGAATCTGCACATTGCTCGATCTCTTCTCATTCTCTCACGCTTCAAATTTATCGTTTTTTATAAGTTGATTAACAAAATTTAAAATTATTATGATTTTATGTAAACACAATTCGTTAATATGTTAATAACGACGAAATGAATCATTTTATGAATTTGAAATCTAATTAGCTGAAAATGAAAAAAAAAATTAAGCTTAAGTAAACACAATGTGTGAAATAGAAGTAATTTTATCCGTTTACGATATCTATCGAATGTCATTACATTAATTCAAATTTGAAACGGTTTTTATCTTTCCTAAACTTTTGAATATTTTTTACATTTTTAAACATTTTAATGTAAATGTTGAATTGTTATATACGGCAATATTTTTGTTACGTTCATGATCAATTAAAGAACAAGCATATAAAATGAGAACGATGAATAATTTTTTTAATCTTTTCAAAAATAGAAAAAATGTGTAACAAAAAAGTCACGAGAGTAATGAAATTTTCTACGACAATGCTCAAATAGTCATTATTTAAAGCAAGAAAAGAGAGAAAAAGTTCGCTGAAGAAGCACTTAAAAATAGCCATAATTTTTGAACAAATTTGAATTTTGAAAAAAAAAAGAAGGAAAATTCAGGCTGAGTTCATAAATAAAAACGGCTTTTTAGCACGTCAAATTGTAACTCTTGCAAGCCGCAGAGTGGTCCGTAAGCTTTTTTAAGCTACAAGTTTAATTATGATAAGTTTTTGAATATTTATTTTATTTATTCCATCTGTACACACCAACGTATTTTAAGGTTACTACTTTCTTATAGAGATGTTCTCTTCTTCAGATGTCAAAGATTGTTAATAAAGATAATTTAACGATTTAATTGTTTTCTAGAAAATATTCTGTTATCCTTTTTTTTATTTAATTTACATATGAGTTTCAAGTGGAAATGTTGGTTAGTCAGTAATGTTTAATTAATATGTTCTAGTGACCGGGCTAAGCGTACTATCTTTTCAAAAAATTTTTTAAAAAACTTAAATTGTTTTATCAAGTTATAAATTATTTTTTATTTCCTTATTTTTAAAAAGAAGTTGATATCAAAATAAGGTGATTACCATTGGTTTCTTCCACCAAAAGCAGTACTTAAATTTTTCTCACGTTAAAAATACCTTTATTTAAACATATTTTTAATTAAAAAAATTTTAAAAAGAAACTGACAAAAAAATTTTTTTGATTAAAATTTTCAATATTTTTTTATAAATATATTTTCTAAAAATTTCTCAGTTTTTAATCATGTGCATTAAAAATTTTAAAAAAATGATCTTAATGCTAAATTACTTTACAGTTCATTTGTTATGTAATTTTTATTTTCTTAAACGTTGCATTTTGTATACTTTTCACATTTTTGAAAATTAAATAAAGTTTTTATGGTTAGGATCGTAAATAACTATGCACGGTGTGCAAATAAGAAAAGTGGACACTCTGAAAAACTTTTTGTTGAATGATCGGTTTTTCACGTATCAACACTCAGTGTTCAAGCATGCTAATTAAGAAAAGGGGATATCTTAAGTTACAAAATCAGATACAAAAATGTATTTTCTGCAAATAAAATTTTTTTCATTGGTGTGTTTGAATTTTTGGCTCTAAAAATACAATCTGAGAAATATGATTCCAACAGGTTAGGCAGGAAAGCTGTGAATATTTTATGTTTCTTTATGTTAATTTCGCTTTTTTTCGCATTTCGAAATCTATATATATATTTCTCTTACACGGTGACAAAAAAAGCCTCATTACAACTCCCCAAATGGCAACGCTAGAAAATCGACCAATGATTGCCGCTAAAAATGTCACATGACAAATCTAGCTGAGGTGGCTCAACATACAGCGCTTTTAGAAACGGAAACAGAAATAACCTTAGGCTAGGCAGAAGTGAGTAGTCCTTGTCGATAGATCTCTATTTTAGTATTTTGTCGAAAGCGCTTTTTTTCACGAATTTATATATTACGAATTTATTTGACGATTTTTGATTTATATCACGAATTTATTTGTTTTATTATTGTTATTAGTTATTCATTGAAAAATCAGTCGTGCTGTTACGCTTTAAGATTTTATACTATAGCACATTTCTAATAGGTTTAACGAATTGCATGTCATTTATTTGAACTCAAATTTATTTTATAAACTTAGTATTTACTAAAAAGATGAAATGTTTCTTTAAAAAAATTTTGTTACATGGATTTGAATGATTGTTTTGAATTCTTAGAATTTTGTGTATTTGCAATGTACCTAAGTTATTAGCGAGCGAAGCGATCTTGGTTTGCGAAGTAAACCATATAAGATTGCGTAGCAATTTTCGGGGTTGGCGATCGTTAGCGAGCAGGGGGCGCAGCCCAGTAGTGTTTTCAATTATTTAAGCGAACCAAGAACCTTTTGTACAAAATTATAAAGCTCATTTATCCAAAAATAGACTTTAAAGAAGACACTCGGTGGCTGACAGGAAGTGCTTCGCGCTCCTGTGCCACAGGTCTCGGATTCAATCCTCGGGTCGGGCCTAAGGACAAGAAAACTGAGATGGGCACAGTAGGCCTTGGTCCTCTATGTGATGTCGCACCACTGAGTTTAGTTAGTTTAGCCCCTAAAGATAGCCCCTTTTATAGTTTAGCCCCTTTTTATAAAAAAATTTATTTAATCATTTAAAAAAATTTTCAAATTCTGAAGCATGAAATGATTTAAATTATGTAATTCTAAATGACTTCCAAAATTAAAAGGGTAACGTTTCTATAGATCTTAAATGATAATTTAAAAACATCAATTTTTTGAAATTTATTATTCAGACACTATTTGACCTATTATGTTCCATTTTTGTACATTTGAAATTGCATAGTTCAAAACTTAAGTAAAAATTTAAATGCTTTACTTTTCAAAATTTTTTCGATCATTACTGAATTATATATCATAGTAAAAAATTATAAATAAATACTAAAAATTATTTTATGAAATTATTATTTGTTATTATAATGAAATTATTATTATTTGTGTGAAAACATCTTTGGATAAAAATGTTTTATAACTGTGAGAAAAAATCTTTTAATTAGTTTAAACAAGTTATAAATATAAATTCGTGAAAAATGAAATTAACATAAAAGGATGAAAG
Source organism: Parasteatoda tepidariorum (assembly GCF_043381705.1). Taxonomy (NCBI): domain Eukaryota; kingdom Metazoa; phylum Arthropoda; class Arachnida; order Araneae; family Theridiidae; genus Parasteatoda; species Parasteatoda tepidariorum. The sequence goes on from NC_092206.1 coordinate 101,964,522, forward strand.
CTATGAGCACTTTCCAAATTAAACCAATGGGAACATTATTTTTTAGATTACGATCTAAATCCGCCGAAAAAAGAGGAATGTTTATTCCAAGATTGTGTGTGAATTCCAAACTTAAAGCAAGTCAATCATACAACTTCTTAAAAACGTTCAAATGTAGCAAATCAAATTTTTTTTTTAAATAAGTTGCAATTTAAATAAATGTCAGACTATTCGTTTAAATAATATTTGTTCATAAAGTAATCATAAATATATTTTTTCCCAAATTTTCACAAGACCAGCAAATGTTTTTTTTAATTTAATATAAAGAATTGATTTTTTGAAAAGCCAGATACGAAGCCGACTCCAACTGGACTCCTGCAAAATTTTCTTCGACTCAGATTTCACAGTAGATCGGTAGCGGAAGAATTAGAATTTAGATGGTGAAATTACAATAAATGTTCTCCTAGTCGGTTAAGGCATTGTTGACAATGGTAGTGGAGAGCTGGGGATCATGAGTCCGATCTGTCATGGTTGTGAGTTCTCATGCTGGTTGTTGTAATGTGGATGCTTATAGAAAGAGGGATACCAGCTCGGGCACAGTCCACATCGTCGCACCGGTGTCAGATTTATGTGACATTCCTTCCATGGCCATTAAAAGATTGAACCATAAAACTGGGGCTATGTGCTTGACCATGGTTGGGTGATATAACTTAAGAATAGAGTTATCCTTGATGGTCATGTCCTCGCATGTATTTTTCTTATTATAACACAATTATTATATTAGAATTATTTATTATACCACAAATGTTTCTGAATCTTAAATCCGATCAACTTTGATGATGTGTAACCGTAAAATGTTTTTTCTAAGCAGGAAGAAAAAAAAAAGAAGATTTTTTTGCTAGATGACACGGCTTTAATAATATAATTCTATTGCTCGAAATGCAATTTACCGAAAAGACACAGACCTCTGATATTTCCGTGCGTTTCTGATTAGCGAAGCGTTATAAGCGTTTCTGATTATCATCGATTTTATTCGTAATAATTTCAGCATACTCGGGTTCAATGAGTGAATTTGTATCAATATAAACAAACTGGACTGCATACATCCTTCAATAACTTATTGATAAAAATTCGACGAGTCTTCTTAGAAATGCAGTTCATTCTTTAAATTCTTTATAAACAGAGTTGTTGAGTCACATAAGTCCGTGAATCGATTGCTTGAAAACTATTTCATCAGACAGTTTTAAAAATACGGAAACATAATATGTTTAAAATCCAAAGAATGTAATTACATTAAATCGTACACAGAGACTTATTTATGTACAATCTCAGCAAATTTTTTTTTTATATGAACTGCAGATTAAAAGGAAAATTGTATCATTAGTCTATACCAAACTGTTTTAAATCACCATCCAACTTTTCCACCCCCACTTGCGAAAAAATAAATAAATAAATATATAAATTTTTTTATGATACACTATTATAATCATGCTTTTTTTGTTTCTTTTTCATGCATGCTGGAAATATACCTAATAACTCTATTGAAAGCGTTTGTTATACTATTTTTGCCGGACTCACGTGCAAAACATTTAAATAATCTCTGTTGTAAACTCCACTGCTGTTTTGAGTGTTCAAGATATTTTTTTTTCTGCTTCGCAAAAACTATCAGACTTATAAACTGGAAGTTACAAAACTGTGTTGAAAAATGTACAGGGAGTATGATAAAATTAAAAAATTATTTGTTCGAGAATTATGCACTGTTAAGTTTGTAGTAAAACACTTAGGAGGTGATCTACAGCCCTCTGAATTGCAACAAAACTCAGTTGTGATTTTATTTGCTGAAAGAACAATCTTGATTTATGAACTAAACAAGTTCTTTTTTCTTCAAAATTTCATTTTGTTCTAAAGTTTTTGCTATTTTAAGCGCCTTCTTCGCAATTCTTATTTTCAGTTTTTTTTTGTTCTTATAAATGACTACTTATTCAGTGTGATTACTTGAATTTATCTATCTCGAGAACTTTATTTCATGAGTCCACGTTTTACTTGATGTTAAAAGTTACACAAAATGAATAAATAAGTAACGAAAAAGAACAGTGAGAGATTAGATGCTGCCAGCTATAAATCTTAACATTTATACCGAAATTTTTGAAAAAGTGGAAGATTTAGGAGGGATAAGAACAATTTTTCAATTTGCGCGGTTATTATGATATGAGGTTATTGACATGCATTGTTAACAAGTATTATTACTTCTCATTTTTCGTTTCTTTTTGGGTTTCACATTCTGTATTTCTAAGTTGATGTTTTTATACTTTCAAGTACAGTTGATTTTTCTTAAATCCATTAATTGTTTATTTCATTACGGTTCATATATTAACAAAATGTTCTTACATAAAATTATAAAAAGCACATAAACTCCTTTTTATTGAAAAATATTGATATTTAAGAGAGGATGAATGAGAACCAATCACTGTGCATAAAAAATAAATTCCACACGCCACTTTGCAGTTTAAATTTTATATTTTTTATACATTATTAAATGTCGTTTGTGAATGTGATCAGGCAATTAATTGTGTTTTAATACTGACAAGGGCATCAATAAGATCTTCAATGAAATGAAATTAAGCTTTAATTAAAGAACTGCTGCCAAAGAATAGAAGTGCAGCTCTTCGGTGTGGTATATTATAACAGAAAAACAACTAACTCAGAGTTAACAGAGGAGTATAAAGATTCAGCGCATGCTCATAAGTGACAGTCAGAAGGTACCAGTTATTGAACAACTCTACATAATGTTTGGTTGGGTACACATTTTGTTCTTCCTTTCTATGTCAAAATGTACTGGCAGATTTAATCATCATGCATGATATAAATGGATTTTCAAAGTAATGTTTTAATTACTTGTACAGTATTCGTTATCAATAATGTAAAAATGCAGAACAAACCAACAATAAATAAAAGGCAATAAAAGCAATTTTCTAAACAGTTCCAATATTTTAATAAAAAAATAAAAAAATAAAATCTATAAATTTTTTTGGTTTATAAAAGTTTAAAAAAATTTGATTTAAATTTAAAAAAGTAGAAAGTTATACACTGAATAAAAGTGCTAAATTATGAAATACTAAATAATTGTGGATTTTCTTAGATCAGATATAAAAATCAACTCAAGGCTCAGCTGGAATTTGAATCCCTGATCTTAACCGCTAAAAGACCGTTAGCTTTACAGTTGTTCCATAAAATTGCTAAAAAGCTTTATTTTTTTTTTATAAGGAAATGAACTGAAATTTTAAAGGAACCTATTTTACACCAGGGGTAGCATATAGTTTATTTTATCGAGGGTTTTCAAACATGCTCTTTACTTTGAGCTTAAATTCGATTTAATACAGATCCTCTCCCTTATGAGAGAACAATGAGATCCACAGCTTTGTGTTTTGTAAGATAACGAAGAATACTAAATTACGATTCGTATTATCCTTATGAATTTCTTAATATAGGAGAACATAGATAAGTTATGCAAGTAAATTGACTTAAGAACGTATTCCTTCACCATGCCTGATAAAACTGCGAGAAAAGTAAACAAAGATTTAAATAATTTAAAGCTCTCGAATAAAAAATATATTTCTATATGCATAAACAAAACATGTATGTTAAGGAATATATCATAAATATTTTAAGGGAAAAACAGTTTAACATTAAAATCAGTCATATGATATTACAGTATTTTTTTATTACGATACAAAAGTTTTTTTTCTAATATATTTATTTATAGCCCCTTTTATAGTTTAGCCCCTTTTTATAAAAAAATTTATTTAATCATTTAAAAAAATTTTCAAATTCTGAAGCATGAAATGATTTAAATTATGTAATTCTAAATGACTTCCAAAATTAAAAGGGTAACGTTTCTATAGATCTTAAATGATAATTTAAAAACATCAATTTTTTGAAATTTATTATTCAGANCCCCTATCTCACCAATGGTTATAGAAAGAAAGATTAACTGAAGACAAGGTAGGTAAAGTATACCACTCACCTACTGCCCTTTCATGAGTGTGTGCTTAAAATAATAAATGCAATTAAATATAAATATATATATATACATAGATAGATAGATAGATAGATAGATAGATAGAAACACTCAAATCAACCATTAATGAAAGCGAAATCATTAAAACATTTCTCAATTTTTGTTTGGAGAACAGCAAGAAATTAAGAAATAAAAGCAAAAGTAAGTGGTTCTAAAGTACTTTTTCTGCTGACCCGACTGCGCGGGGGGCAGGGAGTTGGCCTTGCATTAGAAAAGTTCTGGGTTCGAATCCTGGACAAGACATGGATGTTCTTTCATTCTCTGTACTATCTGCCCTTATTGTGTGAGCAACGTTTATCCACCTAATATGGTGCCTCTGAAAGTGTATAAGTGTAATAAATAAATAAAAGTCGGTAGTGTCAGTGCGAACCTGACTAATTCACTTTAATTCCAACATATCTAATCAAGGATAATTCAAATTGTAACTATATAATAATTAGTGGTGGATGAAATAAATAAATCAATTCTTAATCCCCTTTACAAAGAAAGTGCAAAATAAGTATTTTTATCCCGTGAATGAATCGCGTTGAATGAATCGCGTCCCGAAGAGGTTAAAATCCCTCTACTAACACCTTTAGAGCATCCCTCATAAAAGTTGGGGTCCTGGGAGATTTTTTTTTTATATTTATTTAAACTCCTATTTTCCCTCTATTTTGATTTTATTTAATTTTATAACCGTCGTTGAACAAATGACCCAATTTTTGGGTTTACGACTACTAATATTCAACTCCATAGTCTTGTAATTTTGAACCCAATCCAGAAGACAAGGTACTTCTGGATAAAGTATTGGGAGAAATTTTGCCTTCGTCGGAGATGTTTTTTTATGGAACTAACCCGCATTTGCGTTACATGAAGAGGAAGACCATGAGAACTTCCTACAGTTAGCCTGACGGCAAAGGGACTCTAACGGGTGATCCATCTATCACAGAGGATATTTCACGTCAGCACTGCTGTAGGTGCAAGCCGGATTCGTATCGACCAGCCATCGCAGGGATTCGAAACCGGTTCACCTCATTGGAAGGCTCTTTACCCTGAACCATCGCGGTTCATTGTATTTATTATTAAAGCACAGAACACTTTTGTAAGAGAAAATCATAAGAAAGCCATTAATATTAATTAAAAATTAAGCCAGTCACCCATTATTTTCCATCACTTCTATATGATAAAAAAATTTCTAACTTCATTAAAATGTTCTACTACAATTACGAATCGAATACTCTGACGATTCACTAAAATTTTAACTACTTTTATTTTTTCCAAAGTTTTTACTGCAATTACAGATCAATTTTTAAATTGATTTCCTATAATTATAATTTAGGATACCAGATGTGAAAACTATTTTAATTTTTGTTACATAATCTTACTTTTAACCCTCAAATACAAAATGCAATATTACTTTATTTTAGTAAAAAGAAACATGAAATATAGTAAAAAAAAAAAAAGATTACTTTTTTGGAGATCGGTGATTCCGTAATCACGTATGATGAGAGCATTTTTTTCATAAAATAAATATAGTTTCGATCTTCAAAAAATAGAAATTTTGAAAAATTTTTATGAAGTGAGTTATTTAAAACTTTTAAAACTCGTGTCTTTTTTTAAATCAATCTTGAAAAATACGAAGATAAAAGACCACAATTGTTTTTACCATTCCTCTGGATTAAAATTTCGTTACAATTCACTGAACTATTGCCGAAGTATAAATAAATTCCACACGCCACTTTGCAGTTCTTACACGGTGACAAAAAAAGCCTCATTANAGACAAAATTCAAATAAATCATTAAAAGTTTGTCTTGTTTGATTCAATCCTTGACTCTTTGTTAAGAGTCAAAACTTGTGAAACAGATCTCGCTGTCATGACAACGGGCGATACTCTGCCAAAGTTGGAATCACTATATGCGGTTGTTTGGCGCATGCTTGTGAAGTAAATATGACGTCATAGCGGGTGTTCTACTGCAGAGCGACTATTGCGACACCTGCATATACACTTGAGCAATGAAATTAGGGTCAGGGAATCCCTTCCTTTCCTGCGGAAAAGTGTGTCATTCCCAAACAAAATTTTCTTCTTCTAGATCCGAATGAAACGTTCAGAAAATCAGTTATATTTTGTAATTAAAGGAATTCCAACTCTATTTTTTAGCATTCTGACCCAATTTTCAACCGATTTTATTCTTAAAAATGAATTTTGATGAGTAATTTTTTGTAAGAAAATTTTTTTTTCTTCATATTTTTCATAATCAATTTTTGATAAATTGGTTAAAGGTGCATTTTAAATATGACTTTTTTATTTAGTTCTGATGCTTGTAGTCCTTTTTTTTCCTACAGCGCTAGAACAAGTCTCTTTACTAGCAAAGTTTCATGAAAATACGGGGAAAAAAAAGTGATATATTTAAAACACGTTTTTAATTGCAGCATTAATATTTGTTAAACCATGCCATATATATTATATTTGTTTCATGATGCCATATATTTGCTTTAATTTCCATTTTTTTGGCAAAAATTAATTTCCAGGAGAAATTTTTACGAGTTATGTTATTATGTTGCATCACTTGTTTTATGCCACAAGTTTCAATTTTATTTTTATTGATTTCTTTATGCAAGCACGTGTTGTTAATATAATTCCTTGCAACATATGCGTGAACCTTTTTTATTTTTTGGAACCAAATTGTTTCGGGGCGCGAGATGTCTGACTGGTGTAAAACTATTTACAAAAAAATATAACGATTATTAAAGTTTTTTTTGAAAAGAAAATGCCAGATAATTTCTTAATATCCTTATTAAAACTACAATGTTGAATAAATCTTTAAAAACGATAAATGAAATGAGTAATATGAAAATGAGTAATTTTTGCTTTGAGGATGGAGCCCGCAAGAAATTTTGCGCCGTGGCCTTTTAGGCATTTGTTCACCTTTCTTCTCCTTCCTGACATTTCTCGTACTTTGGGCTCTCTACTTATACATACTAGTAAAAAATGCAGTTCCGTGGTGACTCAGAGGATGGGGTGCTCACCTCCCAATGAAGTGTCCTGAATTCGAATCCCAGTAATGGCTGGTCGACATAAATTCTGCACCCGACTGGCGGCACCAACCGCAGTTCTCACGCAAAATATCCTCAGTGATAGACGGATTAGGAGAGTCTCCTTACCGTTAGGTTTACCGTGGGAAATTTTCGTAGCTTTCCTCTTCTCGCAACGCAAATACGGGCTAATTTCATCCACAGAGTCCTTCACGAAGGCAAATTTCTCTCAATACTTCATCCAAAAGTTCCCTTGTTTTCAGAATTGGGTTCGAAATTACAAGATAAAAAGTTGAACATTGGTAGTTGTGAACTTAAAATTGAGTCGGCTATTTAACGACGGTTTTAAAATAAAAGATGTAATACGAGAGTGCCGAATTTTGATTTCGCCCGTATGATCTTGGGCCGACAAAGTAAGAAAGGCTTGTTTTATACCATGGGCCATGAAAGAAGAATCGCGTGATCGCGTCTATGTGATCACAGTAAAGCTCAGGAATTGTCGTATAAACTTCCTTTTTTTTCATGTACTTACACATGACACTTTTTCCCGCACTTCCCATAGTTGCAAATGTGACAAAAATCAATTAAAAAATATAATCGAAGAACTTCCGATAAAGGTTAAACCTATTTGCTGAGAAATGAAACATAGTTGTAAAATTTTTTATGTGTACAGCATGTCACCCATGGCACCGTTCCCACTGTCAAGAATAAAAAAAAAAAAAAAAAAAANAAAAAAAAAAAAAAAAAAAAAAAACGCTTTTCCGTACCACAAGGAAAAAGCTTTATTTTTTTTTTACGTAACAACAAAATAAAAGGTGAATTGAATTGTTGCCTTAGATATTTGATGCGCGTTCCATGTTGTTGAAATACAGCATAAGTTACACGCAAATAAAGTTGTATTCAAATTCATTTTCTTGCACGAAACTTCTTTAATTGTACTAAATAAATGTGAATTTTAAAGAACTCTAAGTCCCTAAACATCTTTTACAACTCGTTCCTTTCGCATTTCTTGAAATTGCCAAGATAAAATTTTTCGGTAGTGAACAATACTGTACTTTCAGTCTAAGAAATGCACCCGTTATCATTATGAGTCATAGAAAAAAAAAATCATCAAAAAATGTAGTAGAAATTGCAATAAATACAAATTGTTTTTCCATTCATTTACATCCTTATATGCTTTGTTCTTTTATTTGAAATAATAATTTAACAAATATGTTAGGCACAAATAAATTCTATTGAGAGGCATTCTCGCCACGAGGCAATCACAGTATTAGACATTCATAAGTAAGCTCAGCCAAAATCATAATTAGTCTAGTTTTTCCCTCATGTTAATTTTTTCTCTGACATTTTGAGACTAAGTCAACTCCGTTCTATGTTTTAGTTTTTCCTAAAAAATCTTCTTTTGATATCTTATAAGACCAAAAATATTTATTAAGTATTTGTTTCTGAGAAATTTCTAGTTTAGTTTTTCTGTTTAAGACATTACTTTCCATCCTCTGTAAAGAATATATATTCTTTACTGTAAAGAATATATATAAAGAATAAGAATACCCACCAAGGTTGACATTCGTAAATTCAGTCGTATGAGGGTAAATTTGTCGGTCACACTTTCAGAGGCACCATATTAGGTGGGTAAACGTCGCTCACACAGTAAGGGCAGATAGTACAGAGAATGAAAGAACATCCATGTCTTGTCCGGGATTCGAACCCAGAACTTTTCTGATGCAAGGCCAGTTCCCAGCCCCCTACGCAGTCGGGTCAGCAGAAAAAGTACTTTAGAACCACTTACTTTAGCTTTTATTTCTTAATTTTTTGCTGTTCTCCAAACAGAAATTGAGAATTGTTTTAATGTTCTCGCTTTCATTAATGTTTGATTTGAGTGTTTCTATCTATCTATCTATCTATATATATATATATATATATATATCTGTGTGTGTGGTGTTTTGGAGAGGAACGACAGTTTTTTTCAATGAAAGAAATATTTAATGATAAAAACACATGTGATGATACTTGAAATTTTTAGAAATATTAAGTTGAAAAGTGTGGGCCGTCTGCCCGATGATTTGAACAAGAAAATGGGCCGTCAGCCCCGGTTATTAACACATAAGCCCCGTCTGGGCTATGCTGTTCTAAAAATAAGGGCCGTGTGCCTGTTATCACAACCATAAGCCCCGTCCGGGCTAAGCAGTTGATTGTTCAGCAACAAAACGAAGAGTGAGTCTCTGGGTTAAAAAAAAAGGAGAGGCGGTAGTGCGGGGAAGTGGTGATGATGGTGCGGCGGGGAAGTTGTGACGCTGGAATCATGGCGGTAGAAGAAGGGATGAGAGGGAGTTCTTTTCCTCATCATGCACTCGTCTTCCTGACTTCTTGTGTCCTCACAAGCATGAATGAGTTTCCTGAAATAATAATAAAAAAAAAGCAGTATCTAATTCTACATAAGCATTTTTTTTAATGATGCTGATTATGAAGTCCATGGCTTCATGAAATCTACTGCGGTGGATGTGATGTGTGGCCCCTCATGGCCAGGGATTTTTTGGACGTCATAACGGCTTTAGGTTTCACAGCCGTCACCTGGTAGGGTCCAAGATATTTTTTTCTCAATTTAAGTCCAGTTCCGAATTGGGTCCGTTTTATAGCAACTAAGTCTCCTTGTTTGTAGATGTTTGGTTTTTCTATACTCTTGTTAAAGTTCTTTCTGTTCTCCTGTTGCACTTTCAATATATTCTCTCGCGCTTTTTCTCGTAGTTCATTTCTTTCACTCATTATAAAATTCTCATATTCGTTGTTCAAGATTTCTTTGATGTGCATGTCAAGATTGTTTTTTAGTTTTACACCAGTTAGCAATTCAAATGGCGTAAAGTTTGTACTTCTTGATAAGGTACTGTTAATTATTGTTTGCATTGATGGGACAAATTTATACCACTTTCAGGATCATTTAAGGATAATTTTGATAATATGGGGATCAGTATTTTGTGTATTATTTCTACCTGTCCATTTCCTCTAGTTACACCTGTTGTGATTTTATAATGTTCGATGTTTTCATTAGCACAATAAATTTCAAAGTCTTTTGAGGTAAACGCTGAACCTCTGTCAGTTATGATTCTTCGCGGGTTGCCAAAAATAATTTGTTGTGTTGTCAATTTTGTGATTGCTTCTTGTGCTGTTGTTGATTTGGTGGGGTAAAGCCACACGAATTTGGTAAATCCGTCTACTACAGTTAATATGTGCTGATAACTTTTATTAGTGGATGGCAAGGGACCTATATAATCTACATCAGTGTTCCCCAACACCCGGTCCGCGGATCAAATGGTACCGGGCCGCCCATTTCATTGAAACTGAATTTATATCCCAAGGTTTGTANCTAACTTTCTATAACATAAAATACACTTAACGCAATTCGCAATAATTTTCCCGGTTTTATCTCTAAGTTTTTAAATATAGAACTCCTGATTAACTATTTCTTCGGTCTTATTAATACCGTAATGACCCTTATTATGTATTTCACGAATAATTTCATTTTCGAGTGTTTGGGGAACAATTAATAATTCTCGACCTTTCTCTATTCGATATAAAATTCCGTTTTTTATTAAGTATTCGTTATCGTTATTTGTTTCTACGTGTTCTTTTAATGATATAATTAATTCGTCTTTTTCCTGAGAGGCAGCGATTTTTGCTGTAACTTCACTAAGTGCACGAGTAAACACTAACACTGTGTTTCTGGAAAGAGCATCGACATGGGACATATGATTTGAACCTTTATGCAAAATTTCATAGTCAAATTCTTCTAGTTGTAAAGCCCATCGCGCTATTTTGGGTGTTATTTCTTCATTATTCATTGTTTGGGTAAACGCAGTATAGTCTGTCTCTGTAAATTTTAAATTTCGTACCTAACAAGAACGACCTAAATTTTTTTAATGCTTCTATTATGGCTAAAACCTCTAATTCATAGCTTGAAAGTTTTTCTTGTTGAGGTGAAGTTTTACGGCTAAAATAATATATGGGATGAAATTTTTCATCATCGCAACCCTGCTGCATTAAAATTGCTCCAAATCCTTTACTGCTAGCATCAGTATGCAATTCCAATTTTGATCTCTCTGACGAAAAATGTCGTTTTTGACTCAAAATATCTTTCTGGAATGCTTCCATTTGTTCTTGACCGAAATAGAATTTCGCTTCCTTTCTTAACAAATCACTCAAGGGTTTTGATATTTTAGAATAGTTGCAAATGAATTTTCAGAAATAAGAAGTAAGTCCTGAAAAACTTTGCACTTGTTTAACCGATTTAGAAGTAGAGAAATTTTGAGCAGCAGCGGTTTTAGAAGCAGACAGTTGCATCGTACGGTTTTTAAAAAAATAACCTAAAAACTCAATTTCGTTCATTAAAAATTCACATTTCTTAAAATTAAACTCAACTCCGTATTCTGACGCTAATTTAAAGACACGTTTAAGTTTTTCGAGGTTTTCCTCTTGAGTTTCCGACGTTATGATTATATCATCGAAGTATGATTTCAATGTACCATCTTTGATCAAATCTTTAAACACTCTGTTTACATGTCTTTGAAAGACATATGGCGATGTACTCAATCCGAAAAGAGCTTTAAGAAATTCATATTGCGAATTATCTGTTGAGAATGCTAAATATTTCGTACATTCTGGTTTTACGGGAACACTAAGGAACGCATCTCGGATATCAAGCTTACTATAACACGAAGTGTTTGACATAGAGTCTGTCACTGTCTCTATAAGGGGTATCGGATGTTCATCTTTAACTAATTTTTTTTGTTAAGTTTGCGAAAATCAATACACAATCGAAAATCACTTGAATTGTTTCGACAAACTACAATCGGAGAATTAAATTCTGAGCACGACTCTTTAATTACACCGTTCTCAAGCCATTGTTGTATTTGCAAATCGACAAAGTCCTGTTCTATCTTTGCTAACCTACGCGATTTCAAACTTATGCGTGATTAATCTGCCAGCATTACATTTAATTCAACATCTGTGGTTTTTATTTGAGAAGGGGAATAATTATTTATTATTTCTATTAGCTGAGGTTTTAAACACTGTTTCACATGACTCAAATCAATCTCATTAATACTTATCGCATCTGCTAAGTGTCCTAACGGAGTAGAAATTTTTTTTGCTTCAGATTTGTTTTGGGAAAAAGAGTCATAAATTGCCTGAAATGAACGATCAGCTTTCAAAGTGGAGTTTCTTTTTACTCTAATAGGAACACAAATGTTTTGGGAACTTCAAATTCTCATTGTTATTATTTATATTACTCGGGCGATGAGAAAGGATTGAATGAGCTTCACTTTGGATTCGCGCATAATTAATGCGTCTAACATTTTCGACATTTACTTCCTGGTTGGATGTTGAGATCTGAATTCCGTTATTAAAGAAAGTAAAGTTCAAATTTTTTAATACATTAAAACCCAAAATCATTTCATTTGTTAAATTTTCCAATACATAAAAATCAACAGGTATAAATTTTTTATCTAAGGTAATTTCGCAATGAAAGAAACCTATTGGCTCTATTGGGGATTTCCGTTAATTCCCGTTACCTTTACATTATCAAAACTTAAACTGGGACTGGTAATTTTTTTATACAATTGTTTAGAAATAAGACATAGGTCACTCCCTGTATCTATGACATTCTTTACCAAGTGTTTAAACTCTTTTAATGGGTTTGCTATTTTCAATTCTAGTGGCATAAGAAACTTTAGTTTCGGTATTTAAATTAACGTTACAGTTCTTAGCGGTATGTCCAAATTGTGAGCAAATTCTGCATTTTACACCCTCTCTTTTGTATTTACACTTTACACTCAGTACTTTTGTGACCGTAGTTTAAACAGTTATAACACTTTAAAAAATCAGAGTGGTGCAGACCCGGACTGGAATCTAAAGCCGGCCCAGGAATTTCGGAGATATCGGCTCTCTACTTCACCTAAACACCGCGTGCGCGCGAGGCTCACTATTTTTTGTCACTTTATCGATTATGTAGTGGCTATCTAATTCCATTAATAGATCTTTTTCTATTGCCATTACCATGAGAGCATTCAAATTATCCGAAGATAAAGTACTCCTCATTTGATTTTTAATTACTCTTAATGTGGAAAATGATCTTTCACCAGCTACCTGACTTTTTGACAATGTTTGAAAAATTTTAATGCTAGACTAATTAAATTGTAAGAATTGGTCAATAAATTGAATCTCTGTAACATCTTGTAGCAACCAATAACACAATTTTTGCACGCACTGCGTGTCTCACATTTTAGACTTACTTCTTCTGTTTCCAAAGTAAAATCGTTATTATTTTCATTTGAATGATCTTCTGTGATTATTTTATAATCTTCTGAGTCTGAATTTTTCAGTTTTTCCCAATATAAAGCTAAATTTCTTAATTCAATCCGCAAATTTTCACCTGTAGCTGTTTCGTCCAATTTTAGCAAGAGTTTGCTTAACTCATTTAGTTCGCCAGATTGAAGCTTGTTAAAACGTTTTTCAGGGAAACGTTTCGGATCTATATAGGAAAAATCGGCATACAATTTTCCATTTGCTGGAAATCGGCGTTCCATTGATGCTACAACTGTGCTGAAAATAATTTTATGGACTTTTATCTTAAATGCTGTGGCTTCATGATCAAAAACTGTTTCATTCGACGCTGTCTCACCCGGCATCAATTTTCTTTTCTTCAATCTTTTTTATGGAAACTTTGTTTGAATTTCAGTTTCTTCAAGCTCCTTATTTGCGCGAATAAGAAAATCATCTGTAACTTTTTGTACACCTTCAAAATCTCTCACTTTTTTTTTAGTTCTGAACACGTTTGTGATACCATTCCAAAAGCTTTTAAGATGTCTAAACCAGAGGTTTACAAATATTGAGAGAGCAGTGTAGTTAATTCAAATATTCATGAGAATATTTTGGTGGCGATTACTGTTTCATATTTGCAAAATGATTCTAAAAATATTTTTGCCTTTGCACGGATATCTGTCTTGAAATTTGAATTTTGTTGTATAGTTTCTGAACTTGTAATCAATGTGACATATAACGGCTTAATAGTTGAATCTAAGTTTGAAAATTAACCAAAAATTTTCTGTAATGCAGAATCTTTGAACCACCAACGTGTTTCTCCAATAGTTGCGAGCCTTTTTTTTATTTCCGTGCTCGTTACTTTGTCCCCAGATGTTCGTGCGTTGGTATGATTCACGGAAAAATACTGCGACGCTGTTTAGTAGGCTGAAAAACGATGCACTTTCAATTAGTGCCTTCGTGGTATCTCCTAAAACTAAATTTAAGACATGTGCATAACACCAAACATGAATTTGACCAGGGGACTCTTTGGAAAGCCATGAAGAAAATCCTTTATATTCAACTTGTATATTTGCAGCCCCGTCAGTTGAATTACCGATGTACTTTGTAATATCTATATTACAAGACTTTAAAACTTAATCCACTAAAGAAAACACATTCAGTCCGGTTGAAGATTTGCACTCTACAACAGCGAGAAGTCTTTCATATACACGATATTTCATATATTTTTTTAATCGAAACCTATATCTTATTTGGCATCATTGGAGAGAGTTTTTGAAAAGAAATAACTTTTACTTAAAATATTTTTTAATATCTCCTACTATTTTCAAGATAATAGATAAGAAAAAACACATATTAAATAGACATATTCACTAAAAAAAAAATTTCCGTCATAATGTCTTTTACCTTCATTAAAACACATTTGTGCTCTTCTTTCCATGTTTTATAAAAATTGAAGCGATTTTGATAATTTAGGTGAATTATTTTTGATAAAAATGATAAATTGAAGTAAATAATCGGAATTTTTTCGTATCTATTATCTTGAGAACAGTAAGAGATATAAAAAAAAATTTCAAGTAAAAGTTACTTTTTTTTCGAAAACCCTCTCCAATGATGCCAAATAAGATATAGGTTTCCATTTTAAAAATCAAAACTGTGTTCAAATTCCGGTACTTCCGGCTACTACCGGGAATTAGCAATATCACTATTGAATTCTTTGGGGTTGATTTAGCTATTAAGTTTTCTATTTCAAATCGATTATTTGCTCCATTCTCGAAAAAAATTGGTGGCACGCATGATCTGAATCACCCTGTATATTAAGACAATATTATTACTACATATATCATATATATGTTATTTAATATTATTATTATTTGCGCAATATTATTTGAAATTCATGCAATGTATAAAAGAAATTTTTGCTCTGTTGGCTCGGTCCAACCGGCCCTCAGGTCAGACCGGCCCACCGGGCATTTGCCCGGTCTGCCTACTGGCCAGTCCGGGCCTGGAGTGGTGAGCATTGCGATTAGAATTACCAGCATAAAATTGATCGTTTCTTTGAGCGTGAATAACTGGTGAATTAGGATTATTTCTCGAATCTCTATTGGGGAAATATTGACGTGATGTATTTTTATTATCCTTAACTATATCTGGTTTGTATTGGGAATCTCGCACATATTTACTCGTTTCTTTTTTAATATGGGATCTCGCAGTTTCATAGTTATCTAATTTAGTTCAGTTCTTGAAGATCTTTTATCATCGGTAATTCATCCAACATATTGTCTCTAATTTCGTTCGGAATTTTGGTCTTGCTTTGGTCAACGATCATTAAATTTTGAAGTTCATCAAAGAATTTAACTTCCATAGTTTTTAAACATTCCTCGAAATAAGTGGTAATTTTAAATCCGAAATCTCTCCACGATGTTGTAGCTTCGTTTTTAGCGTCACAAAATTTATTTTTTAGTTGTTCTGATGTCAACTTAAATCGGTTTAATAAAAGTTTCTTTACATAATCAAAATCACTAGAAAATTGATCGGGTTCACGTGCTATTAAATTAGCTATATCAAGAAGATTCCTACTAAAACATTAACCCAATCTTCTTTGGATATTTTAGCCCTACTTATTTGTTTTTCAAGCAATGACAAATAAATTGCAATATCTGAACCACTTTCGTATTTATTGACAAATCTTAGCATTTCTGTATTCGCTGTTTCCGCTTTAGGTAAATTATTTGCAATTTTACTTTCTAATTCTAGTTTCTTTAAATTATATTCACGTTCTTCTTTTTCTAACTTTTCTGAGCTCTCCCTTCAAAAGTTACTGTTGTTAATAAAATTTTCACTAGTTCCTCATCATAATTTTCCGATTCCATAATCGTCTTAACTAATTGTGGTACTTTGGCATTTTCTGGTGCATGTAAATGAAGTTCACAAAGTAAATTTATCAAATCAATTTTTCTTGCTCTACTCAGATAGGCCATTTTAAAAATAAAATGTTTTACTCACAAATTTTGTAGAGGTATCATGAAGTTTCCTTGATCACAGTTCAACAGTTCAGGTGCATTGGCCACATAGGTTGGATAATTCACAAATGATCATAGGATTGATCACTACAGTTTACAAATTAGTTCGTCTTGGGCTGTATTCGTCTAAATCCCGGTTAGAGCCCCCATAATTTTGTGGTGTTTTGGTGAGGAACGACAGTTTTTTTTCAATGAAAGAAATATTTAATGATAAAATGAATTATTTACACATGTGACGATATTTGAAATTTTTAGAAATATTAAGTGGAAAAGTGTGGGCCGTCTGCCCCGGCTATTAACACATAAGCCCCATCTGGGCTATGCAGTTGATTGTTCAGCAACAAAACGAAGAGTGAGTCTTAGGGTTAAAAAAGAAAGGAGAGGCGGTGATGATGGTGAGGCGGGGAAGTTGGAACGCTAGAATCATGGCGGCAGAAGAAGGGATGAGAGGGAATTCTTTTCCTCATCCTGCATATATATATATAACGTCATTGCCGTATGTAAAGATTAAAACAGGTCTTAGGCAGGGAAGGAGGGTACAAAATTTATTTATTAATTATTAGACAGAGAACAGCTATAAAAGTCGTCACGAAATGTTGTGTTCTTCCTTATATGTTAGGGAAAATCTTGCAACGTAAATCCGTAAAATGCTTCGCTTTAGGGAATAAGGGAAATCTTGGTAATTGAAATCGGTTTATCAAATAGGTCGCGCGATTCCCACAAAGAGCAAAGGGGGAAAATATCTTACTTTTAATTAATGCATACTTGAGCCAAAAATAAATTTAAGGACAGGATGTGAATTTAAAAGTGTGAGAAAGTGTTTCGATTAGNTAATTCAAAAATTAATATCAATCTCTTCTTTGTTCCAATTACGTAGTCAGGCCTATAATTTGTTGGTTAATTTAACACAAATTTTGAAAGCTTAAATTTTTAATTCTTCACCACTTAATAAAAAAAATTGACAGTTGCAGCTGAGCGGATGGCAGATATTTCTAACATAAAGAATGACAAGAATAATAATTTTTACCTCGTTTCCAATAAAAGTTTGATAAAGATCATCACCAAAATATAGCAAGAATACAAATACTTCAACATTCTTTAAAAAAAAGAGCTTCTACTTCTTTTTTTTTTAAAAATTGACATAGCTTTTAAAATTCAAGAAATGTTTTACAAAATTCGATTTTATTCACTGACTTAGTAGTCTGGAATTCGTCAGGGTTTTCAGCCCGCAGTTATTTTCTTATGAATACTCCCCAGTGCTGCGTCTTCAAAGTTGACTTTTTCTTTGTTTTCAAAGTTGACATTTCTTTTTCCCCTTTAAAAAAAAGTGAAGTGTTCTTTGCGTTGGAGATAAATAGTTCTTTACTTCGTTCAAATAAAGAAAAAAAAGTTAAGACCCATGCACAATTTCATCCTCTGACTCTAGGCAGTCGTAGAGGAGAAATTTGTTTTCGAAAGTAAGAGCATTTTAGAAGTAAAATAGTTTTTTTACGGTTTTTCTACCACGGTTTAGCTTATTGCATACACCAGTTAAATAAAATGGTATTGTAAGTGGTAGTAAATGGTAATGGGGTTTAAGTAAAGTGGTATCACACTTTTCTTCATCCATTCTGGACTAACGTTCCAAAAACGTAGGTATCTTTTTTAAAAAAAGTTGTAAAGCATTTACCTCGAGACTAGTTAGATATTTCCTTGTTGTAACTACCAATTTAATTTAACAATGCCACAATCTGTTGATATCAGATCAAAATAGAAAATTTAAAAATATAAATAAGTTATCATAGACACATAAATGTGTTTTGTTTTTTTCAAAATAAATTTCAATAAATGGTTTACCAATCATCGCCACTATATATATATATATATATATATATATATATTGGCAAAATGAAGATGATGAAATGATTTTATATAGCCAAAGCAAAATATATTAATACAGCAGTGTGAGGAGCACTCAAAAATTTTTTTTACAAAAATTACAACAAATAAAATAGAACGCAATACTTAAAAATAACACGTAAAAGCAGAAATAAAAATAAAAGGAAAAAAAAACAGAATAACACATAATCTATAAAGCGAGTAGTGAATTCAAATGTACTTACATGAACGGGAAATTTTTCAAGAATGATTTAAAAAATACTAGGAGGCTTCGCCCACCCTTTCCCACCCGAGGAGTAAAACCATGTGTTGTAAAACAATATGAAATAATACTGAACGCCGGATGTAAAGCCTCGGCTTCGATGAAGATAATTTTGTGAGAATTTTTTTGATAATTCGGTGAGAATTCACCCGATTAGACATATGATGCTCACTACGTGCTCTTGCGCGCCGAAGCCTATCAATTAAAAATGAAAACTGTTGCCAACGCGAGAAAAGAAATATCATCGGTTTTATTGATATATACGTATTAGCGTTTTATATAATATGTATAGATTTTCGTAACAAGATTATCAGATTGCGAAATATGAAAACAAATGCGCAAATTGAGCGTTAGGAGTTTTGTTTTAAAGTGCCGTTCTTACTGCATTGCTAAAGTGCGTTTGATTTGTTAGTTACCAAGGATGGGCCCGAAATGTATGCGCGCAAGGTAATATTATACTGGATACTTTAAAGAAGTTGATCATAAATAATTCTAGAAAATAAGTGTTTATTTAAGAAAAAAATACAAAATAGAAAAGAGAAAGTTGAATTGCCTGTTTAGCACATAATTTTAGCCATGGATTTTCCCGAAATGGATTTGCACATGGAAAAATTATTTAAATTAACAAGGAAAAAAAATTTAGTAGATAAATTTAGCCACGGATTTGCCCGAAATGGATTTGCACATGGAAAAATTGTATAAATTAGTAAAGAAATTTTCAGTAAATAATTTTAGCCACGGATTGGCCCGAAATGGATTTGCAAATGGAAAAATTATATAAACTAACAAAGGAATTTTTTTAGTAACGGAATTTTTTAGTAAATAATTTGACCATGGGTTTGCCCGAAATGGATTCGCACATGGAAAAATTATACAAATTAACAAAGATATTATTTAGTAAATAATTTCGGCAACGGATTTACCCGAAATGGGAAAATGGAAAATTATGTAAATTAGCAAAGAAAATTTTTAATAAATATATCCACAAAAATATACGATTAATTCAATGATTTTATGTAGAATTTTATTACTTTAGTGGGGTAACCCTTGTTTTTTTTATCAAATTTTGAAAGAGTTTTTCGATTTGTTTTTTGGATAAATAAATATTAGTACATATTCTTTTAATTAATTCATTTCATTAAAAGTGGTATTTAAATAGATGCTCCTAGAAACATCAGAATTCCAAGCAAATAGTATATTTATATTAAAATTAAAATCATTTCTTTCATCGTATAAATCAACAAAGCAGATATTTTTATCTTTTATAATACCCAAAACCAAAAAATTTAAATTAATATTATCGTCATGATTATGAAGCAAGTTTAATTCCTTGGGGTAAATATCATTTAATAAAATAGCATAATCTTGAGAATTAAAGATAATTAAGTCATCAATATATCTAAAACAAATTTAATATTAAGGGTAT
>NC_092206.1:101984992-101986146 GCF_043381705.1 Parasteatoda tepidariorum
TATATATATATATATATAACGAAACTCAGTGGCGCGACAGCCCTAGGGCCAAGGCCTATGTGCCCATCTCAGTTTTCTTAACCTTGTGCTCTGGGGTCCAGGAGCAGATTTTTCGGTCAGGTGGTCAGCCGAACGCGGAACCCCCAGTGTTTAGTTCCCAAACAAGCTTGGTACTCATTTATCGCCCCACTGAAGGGATGAAAGGCTGAGTCAACTTTGCCCATATATATATATATATATATACGCAGTCTTATTATTGTGTCCGAAAAATTGAATGCATAAATTTTATCAGAATTTTTTTGATAATTAACAAAAACATTTTAATCTTTTGTATTTATTATATTAAAAATATTTTCGTTTTCTTGCTATTGAGTAATAAATAGCAGTAAAAAGAAAGTCAGTCAATCATTATCTTCACTAAGGTTGCGGCTGATGCCAATTTAGATTTCAAAATAAGAAAAGATTAACAGGGATGTCCAATCTCATTAGTTACGTGATGCCAGGCAATTAAAATAAAGATTTCTTTTATACAGAATGTTATTGTGAAGGTCAAATTGTATCTGTCTCGACTTGCACTCAATTCTCAAATCAAGTGAAATTTCCGTGTTAAATATTTTGAATTGATTTCATTCCATTCGAGTTTCTTAGAGGAATATTTCGATCAGCATTGAACATGTTCTTAAGAAAATAAGTAAACAAAATGAAAATTAAACACAATTAGCAGAAAGCAGGGAATGTATATATTTACAACACAATAAAAAGTGACAAAAAAGAAATAAAGAAAAGAAAATGCAAGCAAAATTAAGTAAGTAATAAAAATTAAAAGAAGAAATAGTTTTATTATATAAATCACAAAATATAGATCACTATTTCCATCGAAATCTTTCCCTATCTTCTATTTAAGCTTTAATTTCATATTTTGCAATCTAGGAAACTAGTTACAAAAATATTTTTTAATCATTTTTCCAAAATGCCTGCAATTAAGAGGGCGTTTGAATTTGCTACTCGATTTGTATGTTATATTATGTGCTGTACTTTGCATTTTTCATCATTTTTTAGATTTTTTTTTGTGTTTTTCGCTTCTTGTTTTATTTTTATTTAGATTTTTTTTTGCTCCTCGCACTATATATATATATCGATTAATCATGTTAAAG
>NC_092206.1:101986633-102013297 GCF_043381705.1 Parasteatoda tepidariorum
TATATATATATATATATATATATATATATATATATATGTGGAGAAAAGTTTTTGTTCATAATTATAAAATTTGTTTATTCAAATAAATTCACGCAAAAAATAATTTTTTATAAATTATTATTATTTATTATTATTCTATTTGGTAGTGGTCTAAAACTTTTTGAATCGTAATAAAATTTTCAAATTATTTCAAATGATATCATTTTAAATAACAAAATACAAACTTTGATCTTAAACAACTACTGGAGCAGTTGTTGAAAAATTAAAATTTACAAATACAGCCATTTAGAATTTTTATTATTGGGGAATTATTTATTATTTTTTTATTTTTATTAACTATTTATATTTAATGTAGCAGAAACTTAAAAGTCTATTTTTTTCAGAAATAAAAGAACAACAAGCATTAAAAAAAATCGTCTCTGTCTTTGATAAATTGTTGAGTACATACGCAGAGAGGCTAAATTTGCCCCACTTTATTAAAATTGGTTTTCTAGGGGAAGAAAAATTTATGTAATTGATCATCGGAGTGTAACCCAGATATGTAATCACTTTTCTACATGCAATTTATATATGTAATTGGTCTGAACAACTAATAAAGATGTATATGAATTTATCAGTTGTTGTACACTATTTTAAATGGGACAGAACAGAAAAGTAGTATATGTATATACATATATATTATAATTTGTAAATATAGTTAATCTAAACTTTGGTATAAATTTTTCTGAACTAAAATTTCTAAATGAACTGGTGGTTGTTTGAATTTATTTAATCGTGGGAAAAATGTAGGTATTTTAATATTTCTATAGATCGTCGGTGAGACGCTGCCCAAAATGCATGTTTAAGGAAATGTATACAGCAAAAAATGCATCTTTTAAATCCAAATTTAATAACTAAGCGTGAAATTTCGAACTAACTTTTCTATACATTTTTAAATCTTAAGATTTCGGGATGGGTGTACCTGGATTATATTACACATTTAACTTTGATGCATCGCATCATATTCAGAGCATTTAACAATGTAGTGGTTTTAAAAAATATAAATTCTTACAAAATCCATTTAATACCACTGCTATAAATGTGCATATAGGATCCGTAACAACCTTGTAAAAATAATTGTAAACTGTTAGTATTTTGTCAAAAAGACTCATTTAAAAAAGTTATTTAGCCAAATAGAAATCACATTTCGCATTTACTTAGATATATTTGTGAAACAAAAAGAAGATGAATTTTCATAAGGGAATCAAATGAGCATTTCGAGATGTGTCTGGAATAAAAAGATCATCGATTAGATATTTACTTCATTAGCGTTTAACGATAAAAAAAAAGAAAATCTTAAAATTTGCGAGATTTGTTTTCCTTTAAGTCTTTCGTGATCCAGATGACAGCTAATTACTTTTCTTAACAATCAGAAAGGTTGTTTGTCTGTACGCCATCTAAAGTTGATAGATAAAATTATTTGGAGCCTTTCAATCAACTGACTTCGTGCGTCAGAATATTTAACCTTGAATTTAATTAATATTTTGCTATATCATTACATGGTGTCCACTTTTATTGAAATGAGAATATTTATTTCAAAGAAAAAAAAACCCATTTATTTATAATCTATATTTTTCTGACAAAGAGAGTAATTCAAAGGTCACATTCATCTCAAAGAAATTGGTTCGGCACTGAATAGTTAATAAGATGCGAAATGGCTGTGACTTTCATATGAGGTATAAAATAAAATCTTTCCAGTTGAACCATAATATCGCCTTAAATAAGATACACGATTTAAAATTTCTAGCTCTTTTACTTTTAGTACATTTTATCGAAGTTAAAAAAGCACCTTTATTGTTATTGGACTTTAAAATCTTAAGAAAAATACTTCACTCATTTGTGAAAATTGATGAATTCAGTCCATATTTTCAAATTTTCCTAGCTCTCTACATTGTAACTTTAAATATTTATATTCCTGTTTTCTATGTATTACGAATTAGTTTGGTTTTATTGGATTTAAATAATATACTATCATTAAATTTCCTGCTCCACAAAAATGTTAAATAAAACTTGCATCACACTATTTCTTACGACGTATAAAATATGTATGCTTGTACATTTTTACCTATCTCACTCAAATTTTAATTAAAATGGTCTTTAACTGCATTTTGTGAGTCTGAAATATTGAGAGATAGAAATGGTTCAGATAAGAGGAAGAAGTTGTGTTCATTCATTTTACTTAAGTAACATACTGTGGTAGATTTCTTTTAATTTTCTGTGCTAAAGTTATTCAAGACTCGGTCAATGAATGAATAGATAATATGTTTTTATTTATTTCTGGGTATTATATTTTGCTCTGTTTATTCAGATCCTTTCTTGATGCTTAGTGGTTGCTGAGTAAGAATACTGTAGAGAGCTTTTCCAATCAACATCATGCTGTAAAAAAAGTAATGAAGAAAATAAACAAAATGTATTTCATATGAATCAGGTAAAATGCCTGTATAAAAATATACAATGTATAATAATGTGTATTGCATGCTTGTAAAATGTATAATATTTGGATTTCCTTACAAATTGCTTTTTTTAAGTATTATAAATTTTAGTATTTTTATTTAATACATGTTAGGTGAGTTATTCAAAAAATGACTTCGCTGTCTAGCCCTGAACATTATTTGTTATTGAGCTTTATTGTTCCTGTAGGCTATTTATCAAAGAAAGAATTGTTCCGAATCATTCAGTTGTATCTTAAGTTTATAAAATATTCAAGTACCAATTCATGATCCCAATTTTATTCTACTACATTTATTCTATGACGGTGGTTTAAAATTCCCATTGACAGCTGTTTTAAAACGTACTTAATTTTATTCTTCCTTTATTTAAGACAAACAAATCATCGCAGTTTAATGGAAATACTCTTAAATTTCTATTTAAATATAGATAAGTGATAATAGTTAGCGTTTGAAATATTTGAGGATTTGAAAGTGTTACGATCATATTCCATCTTCTTGCTATTTAGGAGGGATAAAAACGTTATAAAAAATTTATTTTTGAAAGGCTAGCAAGTGATAGAATTATTTTTGTGAACTTGGGTCTTGTAAAATTTTGTAAGAAGTGTAAAAATTCCTTCGGGTTTCCAGGGGTTGCGTAATAGCTTTTGAAACTCTCCACATTCTTTGTACCTTTTTATATCCTTGAACATCCGATATACAAAAAACAAAATTGAATCTGGTCTTATATTTTCCTATTCTACATGAAAAAAAGGAGACAAGATTTTAAAAATATTTAAATAGTTAATTTTGAGCATTGTATTAACTTGCACAAATATAATAACTTGTTTTGCGCTGATAAGCATTTTAGAAGAGTAAATGTCACCTTTCTTTACCTTCTCTTCCATATATCAAATTTCTTTTTAAACTCAATTTGCCAACAGGTCCCATCACAAGACACTTCATTTTCTTTCATTTGGATTTGTTTGTTCCTTGTAGGACATTTTGCAGCTATATCATAAAATCAAATTTTAAAGTAAATATTTTACATGACACAAACATTAAATGCACGAATAAAATTGTTTTGAAGCATTTAATACACAAAAGCATTTCACTTTTGAAAAAAAAAAGTTAAACAGGTTTCCATAATCAAAATGGAGGACAGAACGTTCGCCTTCCAATGAGGTGAATCGGTTTCGAATCCCAGCAATAGCTGTTCGATACGAATTTAGCAAGCGCTCACACTAACCCCAATGCCGACATAAAATATCCTCGGTGGTAGATGGATCATGGGTCCCCTTGCCATTAGGCTAACCGTGGGAGGTTTTCGTGGCTTTCTTCTACACGTAGCGCAAATGCGGGTTAGTTCCATCAAAAAGTCCTCCACGAAGGAAACTTTCTCCCTGTACTTAGTCCAGGAGTTCCCTTGTCTTCTGGATAGGGTTCAAAAATACACGTCGATGGAATTGAACATTAGTAGTCGTAAGCCTAAAAATTGGATCGGCTGTTCAACGACGGTTACAAAACAAAATAAAATCAAAATTGAGGGAACAAAAGAGTTCAAATAAATAAGAAGAAAAAAATGAATGTTACTATTTTGTGAACAAAACTTAATTGGTAAGTGAACCTTTTCTTTCCATTAAAAAATAGATTAGATTTTTTTTAAGTCGAGAGTATATATATTACTAAGAGCAAGATAGAAATATTTTATTTTTACCCCGAGAAAAACCATCAGGTTCATTTATCATAGCAATAGCTGGTTCTGTCCTGCTGTACTCGTATTTGTAGCATGCCGGGCTGTATTTTAATGGAGACACTCTGTGATATTTACTTGATGGTATCTGAAAACAAGGAATAAAATTTGTTTTAAATAAAAGTATTGAAGAAACCTATTTCAAATGAAACATATTACTGAATGGTAACTAATTGGTTTGATATAACTTTCAAATTAAGACCAAGCTCATCTCTACTTCATTTATCTTTAATTTCTTTTAAGATCAGCACTTAACAAGATGTAATTTAGAAGAGCTATATACACTCACAAAAACACAATAAACCTTTTTAATCCATTGGGAAAAAACTCAAATTACTTCCTTAAAAGGGATAACTACTTATTACACAGTAATTTAAATACCCTTTTGAGTTAAGGTTTGTAAAATAAATAAAAAATACCAATTTTTAATTTAATTTTATTTTTAAAAAAAAGCCTGCTTGGTTTCAGAAATAAAGCTATTTACATAATAATTATATTCTAATTTAGCTAATTTTTTAATTGTTATAAAAAATCAATAAAATACACATTGAAAAACATCTTTGATTCTGATAATGAAATTTACTTCTTCACATGGATTTTCTATCGATGATAAAAGTTCGAGATCTTCAGTATAGATAATACAGAAATCAAAAACACATTTAACACATATTCTGTTCATGATTTGGTTATTTTAAACCAAATGTACCATTAAAATAAATAAAACTTAGTATGTTATTTTTCCTGCAATTGAAATTTCAAAATGAAATTAAAAATCTGCTGCAACAAATGTTTCCGAAATGAGAGAAAATGTAGAAATTTCGTAAATTTAAGCAAAAAAGAAAAAAAAAGACTCTTTAGTAACTAAAGCAAATTTTTTTGCTGAGAAACAACAGGTAAACCCGTAGCGCGAGGTACAGAAATATTGAAAGTTAAAGGAAAGTTTTGTATGCATAGGTATAAGTAAGCAGATATTACTTCAATGCCTACACAGATTTTAGTGTACTTTAAATGTATTTTTTTAAAGAATAATTAATCGTGATTATTCGAGTATAGCTCTGAGTGTTATAATCTCACGTCTTAATCATATTCAAAATTATAGAAACTAAAATGTTAAACATGGTAATTTATTTCTTCAAGACAAGCAAAAGGTTTTCGCTGCAAATGAAGTATCGTTGCAGAAAAACTACTTTTACAGAGGCTACTTCGCTTTAACATACGTCCCTTTTGATTGAGCTAGAAAATATTTTTTCCAAATTATAAAAAAACCCAGCTTTAAAACAAGGAGTAAAACTAGTTTAAAGTATGCGGTAGAGTCACTACTACAGGTAGATCTCGCATTTTGTGTAATATATTGTATATGTATACCATCATCCCTACCCGATAGCATATAATATTACCAATACAGCAAAATTAATCAAATTTTAGGAACGAACTGTCAATCAGGCTTAGATATCAAAATTTTAAATTTCTAAAAAAAAATTTTTTAGACAGGCGGTTACTCTACTCAGGCTCAAATAAAATAGCTTTTAGAATAAAAAAGCTGACATAACTCACCGTTATTGAAAAAAATAAATAAATAAAAAATAAAAAAATGACAACTACTGAAATATATCACTATATTTAAAATTCAGAATATTCACCAACTAATAGTGCCTGGAATTACTTATATAAAAGAGAAAACTTGGTTAAATGTACTAATTGACATTTTTAAATAGCCTAAAAAGTGAAAGATGTAATTTAACTTAAAAATGATAGTTAATATTTATAAGCAAACTTATTATTTAAACAATTTATTAATTAAAGGAATATAAAAAATAAAAATATGTAAAGTGAATCCACTTACGTGACCATTAAATCATGGACATTATTCAATTCTTCAGAACACCGTTTACTTTAATATTTCTCCCAGTTGACATTACATTTTTTTTTAAATATTACTTCCTAAAACTTTA
This sequence comes from Parasteatoda tepidariorum, assembly GCF_043381705.1. NCBI lineage: Eukaryota > Metazoa > Arthropoda > Arachnida > Araneae > Theridiidae > Parasteatoda > Parasteatoda tepidariorum. Next base: position 101,992,804 of record NC_092206.1, read on the forward strand.
TGGATTTACAATGAAAAAGGATTGGGTCAGAACAGATGAACCTAATCGGATTCTATCCTCCTTCTAACGGAAAATTGCTTTTCAGGCACACTGTATGTAATCTGCAGTTCTTCTAAAAAAGAGCTGAAAATTCAGCTAGAGGAATCGCCATTTTTAAATTTAGATTCATGGAACAGCTAGTTGCTCCTTCTGACNCTTTCGGCTTCACGAATTTCTGCTAGTGTCTCCTCCATCTACTCCTAGCTCCATGGCTAGTTGCTCCTTCTAACTAAACATACAATGCAATTAGCCCTTAATTTCAGCATTTTTCTTTCTATATAACTTCCCTTGCGATATTTTAGATGAGGACTGGTAGTTCTTCTTCAACCAGTATTCCCCCCCCCCAAATAAATAGTTATCGATAATTTTCTCCTTTTCTGGTGAGGATTGGTAACACCCACTCCCCTCCCTTGTCTTTCCTCCTGCGCTTTACATACACCACCAAAAAGAGTCAAAACATGAATACAAAATTTGAATTGTTTTTAAAATGTAAGGATTACAAAAATCTTGTTGTTGTTCCTTGTCCTTCAATTGTCTGACTCCGTCAGACAAGATCCAATAGGCTACCAGTAAGTTGTTGACCCTCAAAAAGTCGATGACAAGAAGTGGAGTAGCGTATAAGTCTTCCTTGGAAAGGCCCAAACAGTCAAGGATATGTTCGGCAGAGGCCTGCTGGGCTTCACATTTGGAGCAGACTGCAAAAGTCTTTCTTCCTTCAAAGTGCGAGAGACTGTTCGTGTGTCCACTTGCCAATCTGGAAATTGGTTCATATAGGTGATAGAGAGTCTCAAACATATGATATGAACAAGTGAAGAGCCCGGTTCCTTGGCCGCATACCAGTGTGTGTGGGGGGGGGGGATCCTCCACTTTTTGATAGATGGCTTTTGATTTTGGACTGAATCTCTGAGTAGCTAAGGGCTGAGGACGAAGGTGTTGAATGACTACAGCCCTCCTTGGCCAAGCGATACAAAAATCTTTCAAGAATTAATTAAAATTGTTAAAAATATATGTTAATTGTTACAAGATGAATTGGCTTTATGATTTAAATATTATAAAAAGATAATACTCGTAAACTAGTAGAAAAATAAATAAAACGTAAGGCACTGTCAAATTTGTAGGAAATTTCCCCTTTAGGCTCTACTTTTTCATTAAATAATTTCAAGAAAACTTATTATTTTTTTCTAGGTAGGAAAGAATGCGCCTTAGTTGCATGAAATCGTGCTCACGGTGCGCAATATATAAAATTAAACGTCTTATTACATTATTTTCAGGGCCGAATGTTTAGCCTCGTATTGAAGAAAAATAAATAAATAAATAAAATAGGAAATTTAAAAAAAATGAGAATAACATTTTTCAAAACAATCTTGGCAACATTTCTCAAAATAATAATAATAATAAAATCAGGAGGTCTTTTGAAACTGTATGCAGCTATAAAACTATTTTCAAAAATGGCAAACATCAAATTAAATAAAGTACATTCAAGTGTAAAAAAGGTAAATCTCATTGCAATACAATGATTAAATATACTTATTTTTAATTTCCGAATTTGTTTAGAACGAAAAGTTTTGAGTTTCCAATGTAATTTTATGACTGGAACACTGAATAACTCATAATAGCTTGAGATCTATGAAGAGAAAATTTTTGTAGTAAAAAAATAAATTATTTAGTTAACATTGTCTCATCTAGTTATTTACATAAACAAGTTCAAGATTCCTTTTATTTAGCAAAAAAATTTAAAAATGGTTTCAATAATTAATGTTTTGAATATTTTTGTAGAAAAGTAATTTTGTGAATAGTCCTTCAATTCACCATTTAAAATCTCCAGTTTCATGTTTACTGAATTGTTGTACAGGATTGCTGCAGCTCATTTTAAAAAACAGATAGAATTATAAAATCAATAATTGCGAACTCTACAAGATTTGTTACTGGATTGGTAAAAAATAAAGCACCGTGGAGAATTTGATGATGTAAAAAAAAGTTGCTGAGTTTCTTTTTCATAAAATGACTGAACTAAGTCGGAACTATCAAATTATTCAATTTTTAATAATATTTATTATTTAAAATAGAATTTTGGATGAAAAATTCCAAATTTTTCAATTCTTCAAATCGAATATATCAAAATACAAATTTTTGTTAGCAGAAAATAGAACACACACAAAACAGGGATACCAAAACAAGAAACTAAAAAATCTGAACAAAATATATTTTAAGCACGAATATCAGGACAATTATCAATTTTTTATTGGTAGTTTTCGTATTGATAAAATTCTAAAATAAATAAAAAATAACTCCATAGTATAAATAAAAAATCGGAAATAAGTCCTTCAAAAATTAAAGTTGAATTAAAAATAGAACTTAAAATTAAACCAAACTTTTTGTCACATCAATTTATGTTATTTGTCAGGGAATAGCTGACCGGTCTGGGTTTAAAATAGCAGAATTACCAATGAAAAAATTAAAAATGTGATTTAGTGCAATATGAAAATAGAAAGGACAATGAAAAGACATATTCATTTATACTGCAGCATTTATAATGCATCTACAATTCATTTTAACCTCTTCCAATAATATTCATTCTTGGTCTATTCCAAAAAAAATAAAAAAAAAAATAAAATTCACGCGCGACGTTTTCGATATTGGCGTTGCATGTTTCATTATTTGATTTGATTTCTAACTTTTTTCAGCCTCGTCAAATTCTTGATAATATTTCTTTATGAGGTAATGTTTGCGTTAGTTAAAACTATTTATGTTCAAAATAAAAAAACATATACCTAAGTTCCGAACCAGCACTTCGAAAGACCATCCTTCTTCTGATCCCTTACAGAAAACAGAAAAGGAGGGAAAGCAAATCACACTACCAGCTGCTGTTTTGAGAAAATAAAATAGCGGTAACTTGGAAAAAACAAAGAAAAGGGGATTTTGAAAGGGATTTTAACAAACCGATTCCCTGTCGTACACGTTCGACTTCCGCTGCGAGATGCCTTTTAACTACCGACTACACTACATTTAACCCTGTGAAACAATGTTTCAAGAAATGAATTGTTTTACCGAATAAACGTCTTTGCTACGAGACATTTTTAGGCTGTTCCTTTTTAATCTGTTCATGACCGGCTAAAAGAAAAAGAACCCACCTACTCTCTATACGGGACCGGGTGATTTTTACAGTTAAGCTCATTTAAAAAAAATCATATAGAATCCATACTGCTATTAGATACACTGAAATTTATAGTTTATCATTACTTATAGTACCTGTAAGAGAATGTTCTTGATGTGTAAAAAAACATTTTCAAAACTGACCCAAAACATGCAAAACAATATTCATAAAACCACCAAACGATAAGTCTACCCCCACATAAACCAATAAGCATTCCTTTTTTCTCCCACCCTACTAAAATATAAACTAAAACACTGAACACGGTAATTCATGTATCCAATCTTTTCGAAAGAACCGATTGTTTACATATTTAAATATACCGAAATAGATTATTAAAATAATAATAATAATAATAATTGGAACCGAAAAGGCATATTGAAGATCAATCCTCTGTATTACATTATTAAAAACTATAGCCAACTGCGAGCACCACTTAAAGTTCGTTTGAAAATTGTTCTATAAGCTCGTCTCATGTATGATACAGTGAACCGTAGAGAAATAATCGCATCATCAAGGTCTTGAAGAGAATAATTATAATTTTAATAATATAATTCATTTAATTAAAGAATTTTATTTATAATAATAATAATAATTTCTTCAAACATTAATTTTTTAAATTTTTTTATTTATTTTGAAGTGATAATAAATATTCCTTTAAATGTGTATCTTAACAATTATTATAGTATACAAAAGTGAAATTTATTAAGAAATAAATATTTTATATCAGGGTACATTTTAAGATTCATGTCCCACAGATTCCACCCCGGAATTTCTGACCTCCCCCCTCATCAGTATTAAAACTGGTACTCTATGGTTTATAATGTAGAATCTCTGTCATATTTTAATTTCCTTCAGCACGATTATATCATAAATATTTATAGCTTCAATGAATGAAGTGCTTTTTTGTGTGTGTATAAAGTTTCAAAAAGTTGTGTTTTTTTTTAAAATTCTAATAAAAATAATTAAATAAAGATAGAATTGCAAGAATTTATCAAAGGCTTTCGAATTTCTTTTTATATTATGCATTTATGTAGAAACATAAAGTTTTCTAATGAATTCCTATTTTGTTTATCGCAAATTTTAGTTTTGCTATACGTAAAAAGTCTTTCTGTCATATTAATAATATACTTCTGTTTAATTAATTCTGTTATATGATAAATTCTACTACATATAAACATATAAAAGAAAAATAAACGCTTTTAAAAATTTCAGTTTAAAAAGATTGATAGAGGTTGCCATCCTTATCAAAAAGTATTTTTTTAACATTGAAATAAGTTTAAGAAAAAGAAAAATGGTAAGAAATTAAAATATTTAAAATACGATAGCAATTTATTTTGCAAAATATATATCGCGATTACTGTGGTTACTCTTAGTGAATTAAAATATAAGCACTTTATAGAGCTTTAAAAAAAAATAAAACGATTACAAAAGAAATTCAATGAAGCACAATAAGAGAAATCTACGTTTTTTAACATAGTCTGGCTCTGAAACTGTTTAGACGAGAGTGCTGTCCTTTTGTAGCGTTTCGAGGGAGTAAAAAAGTTTTTTTTAAATACGCTGTATCATTATAGTGGAAACTTTTTACATGCAAGGTAACCAATTAAATCCTTGCCGTTTTGAACAACCAAAAAGAAATTGAGTTACAGAAAGTGAAACCCATTGTTATTCTTCGAAGTAATCTCTATCGGCATTCCACACCTTCTGCCAACTATGCAATCGCTTGCTGTAAAACTCGGGAGTTATGAACGAACAGAAGTCTGTGAGTGCTATGCGAATCTCTGCTTCAACGGTGAAGAATTTTCCATGAAGATGAGTGTCCAGGGAGTGTTGACTCCTTTTCTTGCGATGCCTGTTACGCATGTTCCTATTGATGCGAGTACAGGACCGCAGTGACAATTTGGGCAGTCAGCAACAGCTAACAGTAAACCACATGACTAGTCCACCTGACACAAAGTATCATCTTGCGTCGGGTCCATAGATGGTCTCGTGATGAGAGAGACAGAATCCTGAGGTGACAACTAATGTTTGGAACACTTGAGTGTGTCATTAAGATCCCAATTTTTTTCATTGGTAAGTATTTGATTGAATAAGGATGCGATACGATGGCGAGGAAGCACTGACATATAGGCTGCTATCCGTTCTTTTTTGCAGACTTCCAACAGTGTGTACGGAACTCACATGCTCAGCCTGTATGTCTTGCCTAAGCGTTGCAGAAGACGTCCGACTCTTTTATCGGAAACACGTTAGACTACTGTCCTACCTGTAGGGCTTCAGTATCCCGTGGAGGGCCATTGTGAGGTTCGACTATCTCAATGGAAAAGGTCTAATCAACATAAAGGAAAAACCACCCGAATAAATTTTAAACCATCGCCTTGCAGTACGATGCACACACAGCACAGCTTTCACAGCACTATCACCAAACTTTTGACGTATTCGGTGACTTGATGCAGCTGATAAGTCCAGTTTAAAGTCGCTAAGCAATCAACACCGAACGAGTTCATTTCATACTTCCATTTGTCTTCTGTATGAGTTACGGTGGGCCGTAGTAACCCAGCTATTAGAAAATCGTGCTCCGAATCGGATTGGCCGGGGTTCGATCAACGACTCCACTATGTCCCACCAAGTACGAGCGATATACGGGCTCGTAAAATTCGTGGAATTGAAAGTCCTGTCATAGGTCGCTGACCAGTACCATGGGTACAGGAATCTGGAGAAAATAATATCCTCCCTCTCCATATCTAGTATGTCTAAATTCAGGAAGTGGCCCCACAAATGAGTGGTGCTGGCATCTATTCTTGAAATTCTGGGCTAAGACGTACTGTCATCTTTGCGGTGTTCCCTTGTCAAACGAAACTTGCACGTTCCTGACTTAATTCGCAGAATGGCTAATGACTGAGGAGCTTGGCTTGTCCAAGTGTCATTAGAAGCATCATTTAGTTACAATCGATTAATGTACCAGGTGAGGTGACCCTGCTTTTTAAATGACTGATATTCCTACTTTCGACCGAAAAGATTTTAAATCACGTGATACTCTCATTTGTATACCTATTCTAATTTCATTCAATGGCAAAGCTAAAACGGCAGGAACTTTATTGGTTACTTTGTTTTTCTCTGTGTCAATGCAGTTTCTGCAAAAGGTTTAACATTGTTGCCCACAGTTACTTGGTAAATAATTACGAAATTTAGTCTGAAGAATTATTCTGGTTTCGTAAAAAGACTTAGAAAACTCCACTTTTATTTACCCATTCTTTAAAAAGTGGATATTTTCGAAACATTCAGTAATTTATATTGGATGTTTCTTACCATGACACTTTGACCTTCTCTCAACTCTATTGTGTGGTTAGGCTCTAAAAATATTTCTACAGAACCTTTCAAGACCTCTAGAGATGCATTATCGAATCCATTACTTATATAGTTCACCAAATGAAAACCTAGTTAGAAAGAAAGAGTGAAAAATGTATTATACAACTCATAGCTAATTGAGTTTTATTTTTTTAACATAGGGTGTTTCGCAATTTCTGTTTATTACTTAATAAAAGATTTTCATATCTTCCTTTTTATAAATAAAGAAAAAGAACCTCGTTTCATTCCAATAAAATAACACTCATTTTATTTTAACAGAAAAAACTTTTCATAAAACATTTCAATAAAGAATTCTATCACTTCACTATAAAACCTTTGTTGCAATAAAAATATTCATTTCGCACCTATGAAAAACTTTCATTTTATTAAAATAAAATGATAACTTCCACTTCTATAAATTTAATTTATTTCATTTCAATAAGAACCTTCATTTCACCCCAATAACAAAAAGTTCATTTAATTTCATTTAAAAAAAAATATTGTTTACTTCATTTTATTGAAGAACAGGAGAAATATGTGCCTTAATTATAAAATGTCAGAGCAAGTTGTCCCGTCAACAAATTTCATCTTACTAATAATAGAAAGGGTAAATAAGGCAAAAAATAGATCAAACTGAATCTCGTTTAAAACACTATAGATTATTTTAATTAACTAATCAAAATACTTTTTTGGGAGGAACGTGTATCTTATATTAATAGAAGACATTTAAAAATTAGTGCCTGTGAGAAATGTCATCTTAATAGTTTACGTTGATGTTATCCTGAACTGCGTAAAAAATTATTAAATTTTTATTGTGATATCCTAAAAAGCGGACTCTAATTTTATCAGAAATATTTAAATAATCATGAATGGCTTTGAGAGAAGAATTATTTTTGTCTGTAAATTTGTAAATTTTTTGTTTTGTATTAGTTGAAAAGTTCATTGTTGTTCCTTTTGTGAGCTTTAAAGAGTTTGTCCATATTATGTGCTCCGTTCTCATTGCAGAAATGATGTCTAAAATAAGATAGGAATGGATTGTACGAACATAAATCTAACTAGGATATCCAAAAAGATTTTGTGCTACGTAGGTTAAAACAAAAACAACTTGAATAAAGCGCAAGTAAAAGTACTGAAACTGATATACTGTAGTTACGGTTCGAGTGTTTAAACACCAAATGACAATAAAAGAGACAAACACGCACAAAATGGTTGAAATTAGAAGAGGCAATACATCATCCCCGGCAATCACATGGTGCAAAAAATTAAATTATAAAAGATTTCATCCAAACATCGGGAAAGGAAGGGATACTACAATTTTTGGCTATTAAACACTGCTCTTCCTCTACTGACCTTGATTTCAGGAAATCATTCCCTATTTTGGAAAATTTTAATAATTTAATGAATGATCTTTCTAGTATACCGACCTTTTTCGATGTTTGGATAGCTAATCTACCTATTATATCTTTCAATCAACATCTATTTATTTTCTTTTATTATTTTGTTCAAGCTTGTTTCTCTATCCCAATTTCTTTAAACCACTTTATATGTCAAGTCACTTTACTACTCTGATTTTGAGCTGAGGAAAGTTCTTGTTTATCGAACCAAAACTATAGTATGTCCAAATCTGTTTCAGATTTGTGTTTTATTTCTTTTATTTTTTTTTCTCTATGCAAATTTATGATATAGTAATACCATATGGCTAACTCTGTTATGATTTAATGAGGGGAGTTAGCCTACTGCTCAAATGCAAATATAATGCTTTATTTCAGGAAATCTAGAGTACTTTGAAAACTTAACACATTTATTTTATTATCTTTCCCCTGCTAGTGGCATCAGTGAGTAGCAGTAAAAATTGAACTCGAAGTTGTTAGTCATTGAAGGCAATAAAATTTAATTAAACTTTTTTTACAGGAAATTTATAATTTAAAATATTACCGGGGAAATCAGCCACGAATAGAACGTCTACATTTTCTGATTGATTGAAAATCCTGTTTTCCATTGCCATTAAATTCGCTCTCCATTCTGTCAATTCCGTCTGCAGTGGAAGGACCCACGTGACCTCTTTGAATGGCGACCACTTGGCGGACAGTATGTCCACAGTTGGATCATACACTCTAAGAAAAGGGATGGAATGAAATGGAGAGAAGAAAAAAATTTATCTGGACTTCTTGCTAAATACGTATAATTTGAAAGATGTATGTAAGAAAAAATGATGACAAAAGTTTTCGTATATAAATGTGTTACGAAACAATTGTATATAAATGAAATTTTAACTGTATTAATAATAAATAAGGGCAACAATTTTAGTGTGTGTAAAAAATGGTAATTGAGATTTTTTAAATAAAAAACAAAAATACTTTAAGAAATCGGGCAATACTATGCTTCTTATTTCATCAAAAGATACACTTTCTCTCCTATTCACTATCATACGTTAATCCGATTGTATGTTTCAAATTTTTTTCAGTCTCAATAAAATTTTTAGTTAAAATAAAATGATCTAACTCGCGTTGAAATGATTAGTATCAACAAAAAAATTGGTAATTCATAAAATATTCATATGATAATTATGATTATTCAATTTTCAATCAATGTACATAAATTGCAATTTTTAAGATTGAACTGTTCCATGTTTACAAACTTTTTGTTTCTTTTCTCCCCCCCCCTTTTCTTTTCTAAAAAAAAGAGAAAAAAGAATTAGAAGAAAGTGAAAAAGTTATCCCTGGCAACTAAACTTTAAATACATTTGATGACGAAGTTTCAGGGCGGCCTTTCACACAAATGGCTCTGCAGTTTTGAAAAAGACAGAAACAGAAATATTTATTGGTTCAAAGCAGCTCATTCTAAATTCTATTGATATTTATGTTACATGCACTAAATATTCGCTATTTATGCGATATAATTTTCCATTTAAATATAATTAGCACTATAATAACTCTTTTCATCAAATCCTCTGATTATATTAAACAATTTATGAATCAAAAATTATAGGGATTGCTCTTGTTAAATTTTTTCTTGGACAATTCTATGTTTTGCATGTAAGAAAATAACAGATGATACATTTTGTTACAGAAATATTTCATAAAAATATAAAAAAAGAAAATACTTAAACAGGTGAAAAAGTGTTTTAACGATGGATAAATACGCGTTAAGTATGTACTTTAATTTATTATTTAAAAACTCTATTATTTATTTATTATTTAATTTATTATTTTAGCAAAGTCTTTCTCACAATTAAATACAAGTAATCTACAGCCATTCGTGGAGGATAGTTATCGTTCTATTTAAACTTCATACTTTTTTCTTCTTCTTTTTTTTTTTTAAATTTGGAAAAATGTATACAATGTTTAAATTACTTTTGATGTTACATTGGCTCATCATTTGACCGAAATATCATCAAAGTTTAACTCTCACCTTTTAAGAACTACATTTATACCTATTCCCTCAGTAATCTAAATACGAATAATACCGTCTTAATGAATTACGTGAGAAATCTCTAGCGTTGAAATTAAATCCAATGTTTAAAAATAACAATACCTGCTTCGATCAGTAGGGAAGTGAGGGTAAAATAGATTCAACAAATGTGCGGACTTCCGTTGATTTAAATATCCCATTTCATCTGTATGTTTATCTCTTGAGTGTGACTGAATGTATAATATACTCTAAATAACTGGATATCTTTAGTATTCTCTGTCGGATGACATCACCTCCGTTTTACCATACCTATTATCATTTATCCTACTAATTGATGTGGCACCGAATAATATATTTGTGATTTTTAAATCTTGGCTTTAATGAAATCTTAATAAACCTTATACTGACCTTTGAATGAATCGCCGGTTGAGAGAGAGCCAGACGTCGACGTAGACTTCAATGTTTTTCATTTTGTGTTTCTGATACATTCTCTCCTGTATGCAGTGAGAAAATTGCTTCACCATATCTGCATGGTGAGTCCATCTGTGACTCCTAGTCCATGCCTGCAAAAAAAAATAAATCAATGTTTAAAGACGTTCTGCACCGTGAAAAAAAGTTTAGCGTACAAAAAATGGTGATGTTGTGATACAACTATTGATTCTTGGGGTTCATAGTTTAGAGAAGCCCCCAAGAACATTTTTTTGCACTATTTGGCGTATAGTAGGTAGAACCATTTTTGGTAATCGATAACACTTAAATTTAGAATTACAGTAAGATGTGATAGACCTAAAAGTTAGTAAAGTTATTTTCACGATGCAATATAAAGCAAGAATCATTAATTTAGGATGCATATATACATAAATTTAAAAAAATAAAACTTGTTTGCTAATCTAACATGCATACAGCGCAGAGAAAATTCTAAGAGGAATTCGAATTAAGCATTAACAAGAATAGAAGCGAATAGAAGGGATCTATTACAAAATTATTTAAAGCTATTGACAGATAATTAAAATGTTATACATTATAGATAATAAAAATCACCTATAATAATTGCAGATAATAAAAATTAAAATGTTATTTTTATTACACAACTAAGAATATACATAGATTTTGAAACGGTGAACTTTTGTATACGTAGATATTTAGTAGCTTAAAAGAAAATAAGAAATTCATGCCAAAATGAGGGCTTTTCGGCAATGAAAACGATTCACAAATGGTGTGAATACGCTCTTTACGATTTCTTCATTATTGGTGTGATGCCATTATAAGCACCTATCTCTTAAATTCGTATAATTTCATAAATTTAATTGTTTAAATCATTTTTAATCCTGCTATAATTAAATTAAATCAATTATTTAATTTTTGTCCCTTTTTATGGAATGTGAACACTTTTATTTTTTTCTTAACAACCAATGCAACTACTGACTTTTTATTCAATACACAAGTGCATTACTTAATAATTCTATGTTACGACAAAACGATTATCAAAATTATTTTTAACTTCATTTTCTTAAAACTGCTTTATTTTTTACCGCAAAATTATTTCGGTTGCAAAGTTATAATAAATTATTACAGTCTTTTTGGTGATTAAAATTTGTAGCCAGTTTATTTAAAATTTATTTCAATAACTCGGAGTTGGCTGTATTATTTATCGATAACGCGCTAAATTTTCAATCTCTTCTCATGCTTTTAAGCGTTGGTAAATAGGCATGATAAAAATTTCTGCCCTTATATTTTGACTCGAATCATTAAAATCTAAATGATTGTCTAAATTTGCTGTTGTTTTGCTTGGAGATGTCCATGCATGACAAATCAGTGATTATCAGGTTATATGGCCGGAAACTTGGAAATTTCTCTGCGATGTTTCGATATTATTTTCATTTTATTTTACAACTGATGTTACTATTTATGATAATTGGTTTCTCACATAATATAATAAGCAATTCATTCAAAATAAGTTCACATTAAATAGGGCTCTTTAAAAACAATTTTTATTTCATAAATTTTACACATGAAAACACAGTTATGTCTAAACGTTTAAAAAATTTAGAAATTTTGTTATTTTACAAAACTTTATTGATTTGCACAAATACCTTTGTCTATGTGTCCGATTAAACTGAAATAAATTTATGAAACAAAAAAATTAAGCAAGATGTATATGAATGCATCATACAACTGTTCATAAACAACAGATTTCCTTCCTTTAAAATGAAGAGAATTTTTATATGCAGTTTAAAAAAGAAACTTAAAATGATTTAAAAATGATAAAAAAATTATAAAAACGGCTTTTCATCTTCTTGATTTTAATACTAGATAACTGTGATAGTTTAAATGTTAATACATTGCGTCGTGTACGCAAAGACGTCTAGAATCCTGATTACAGGCATTCTAGAACATATTAGTTCAGAAGTAGGTAAGGTTAAAAAATTATATTAAAAAAAAGCTGTATAAAATATATTTTTAGAGATTCCCTCAACCTCTGCTTAACACATTATCATAGAATTCGAAAGCTGTTAAATGTTTTTATATTATAGAAATTAGTCGTTATTCCTCACACTTTCTCCTTCGCCAACATATTTGAAAAGCTTAAGAATAAAAAAAAAAGTGCCGGGGCAATAAACTTAAAGCGATTAATAGCCAATACATAGATTCCTTAACTTTTCGTGGCGAATAATATTATAAACACGTGCATGTCATTTGCATTTTGATTTTTTGATGGACGAAGATGTCCTGCGGGGCTTTCCCCTGCAGCCATCACCAAGGATTCGAAATATGGGCAATTGGAAATAATAATCATCATCTTCAACAATTTTTATTAATATATTTCTTCGCCACCAACAGCCAATCCTTCTTCAATATCTACTGAATAAATAAATCTACTATTTCCTTCAATAACCTTCTTTTACAATTAGTCTCTTTAAAGAGCATTGTGATGACGGTTCAATTTGGTGTTGACTTGAAAGAAAATATGCTCCTTAACATAATTCTTTGGATTATTAAACTCCAAATTCGTATTGACAATAGACCATAATGTATTGAAAGACTATGTGTTGTGTTCCTTCACTGTCGAAAAATATTTATCAAAGAAGGAGTATGTTTTCGTTTCCATTCCATTTTTTTATTAAAAAATCTTTTGATCTCAATGGAGAGATCTTCCATGAGAGGAAACAAGTTTGGCTGATAAAGTGACTCTGAAAATGAAGTAATTAGTTTTCGACTTTGACGTTTCGGCTATTGATGTCTTAATGTATCATCCTCATTTAATATACTCGAAAAACTGGGGAAGAAGTATTAAAATAAATCTGTCAATGCTAATTCACCAAATTTTTCTTAATGAAATTAAAAAAAAAAAAATCTATTTTATTCTTGTACTATATTACTTTATTTTTGATATTCTACTTTATTCCTATAACTTGTGCCATAAAATATAGTTTTAAACATTCTAATGTTTTGCAATGCATCTATCTGATCTTATTTAATATCGTTTTGCTACCTGGGATGAGTAACGTCAATTGAAAGGCGCAATGAATGCCGTTGATTCAAGGAGTTAAAAAAGCAAGTCTAAAAAATTTACAAACTGCATAAAAAAAAAAGAAAAAAAAGAAAGAAGACAAAAAACGCGAAGCAAATCGGTATACTTGTCTTAGAGTTTTAGCGTTTATACATTCTACTACGCATACACACAAGAATGATTTCAATTATATATACAGTACCGTCTTTACGCATGGGCACACACGGGCAGTGACCGAGGGCCCCAAGCACTCAGGGGGGCCCTTGAGAATCTTACTTTTAATAAATTGTATTTGAAAAAACAAAATGGCCTTATATATTTTTTAAAATAAATATATTCTATTGTATAAAGTGTGTACAAATAGTGATTGATTATCATACAAACAACAATAATTTGAATAGTTTATCCCCAAGAAAAATTAAAAAGGCTAATTTTCTACTTTCTAATGAAGTTTTTATGTGGATTCAGTTTTTTGGGGTAATCATTTAAATTTGTTCAAATTAATGCATGTGTCAAAAATGCTTTATTTAATGTATGTGAAGTTTTTTACTTCGATTTTAAGTAGCATGATCTGTTATAAGGTTCCAAAGCATTTTTGTGCCCGAGGTACTGCATGCTATTAAGGCGGCCCTGTATATAGATAAATGTTTTAGTATAGTTGAGGAAAATAAAGTACCTCAGGGTCGAGATGGTATAAATGATGCGTTGTTTTGTCGACTACCCTGACGGTAGTATGAACATATCTCCAGTTGTGCACCATCATGTCCCAGGAGTAACCGTACAGTCCTTGCGTCCAAGTGTTGTAACCTTTGGTTAAAAAGTGGGAGTAAGGCAGAAATAACTGCAACACAAAGTAACTGCAAAAGGCTAAAGTTCTCGCTTTATGATGGAACTGAACACTCTGCCGGTCGATTTTTTTATCCTAGAAGAAGAAGATTTATCATGTTTATCTTTCACAGAGTAATAAAAATTGCATTCCAGCTATTATTTACTTTTAAACTATTATAGCTATTCAACTTTATTATTAGCTATTCACTTTTGATTATAAAATTTATTAGCTGTTCACTTTTAAACATTAAAAAAATAATTAATGGCGTAGGAAAGATTTTTTTTTTGGGGGGGGGGATGCGAGGAGTTAACAGCTTTTACGAAGTGTCGAAAAGTTGACGAAAATGAATATATACTTTCTTTTTCATATTATTTAATTTAAATAAATAAAACTACCGCTTGGACTAAATGGCAAGAATTTTATTAACAGAGAAACTAAAAAATTTTTTTCAGGAAAACAATTTTGCTTTTATTTACATTTTCAAATAGATAATTCTTTAGTTGTAAGCGTTGCATATTAGAATTCGCCGCTTAACTTAAGCTTAAATAATGCTTAAAGAATTAATAAATAAATAAATAAAACAATTTAAAATTATGTTAAGGTAATCAATCATCTAGTAAGGAACTAATATATATATATATATAGAGTAAAATATTAGTAAGTAAAATATTAGTGCTGCCATCTATGAGAAAAATTAGTAAAAATGTATAATTCGGAAATTAATTTATAAACCCAAAAATGGAGAAAATGTAATTAAATTTATTACAATGAAAAAATAAATAAATAAATAAAGTAAAAAAATAAAAAATAAAAAAAGTTGCTTAACAGATTAATTTAATTAACAGACAGAAAAGGAAAAAAAACATTCATTTCTCCATTCCATCATTCATAGGGTAACTTACTTAAAAGTCAGGCTTTATATATATATATATATATGTATACATATNAAACATATTCGCTAACATAATACATAAATAACTAAAATGACGATTAGAGATGGAGTACTGAAAGTTTTTGAAAGGGCCTCTGCCAAAAATTTTTGCCCCAGGGCCCCGAGGGGTGAAGTTACGGCACTGACTGTAAGATATATGATTTGATTCTATTGATCTATTGCTGCATCTATCTAATCTTATAGTATATTTGATACAGAATACTGTATAATATGATATGATAGAGAAGTACGTGGATAAATAATTAATACATTTGATTTTCGTTTCACTTTTTTTTAAAAAGATTATTCGGCAGAACCGTTTTCTCACAATAATATGCAAAAGTAGAAGAAAAAAAATATTATCTCTCTCCCAATTACTACTGATTTTTTAACATAAAGAGTGATTCATAACGATCACTTATTTCATAGAAAATTTAAAATCATTATCGCTAGAAAAAGTATAATCATTACAGATTCAAGCTGGCATACCTAACTGGCAATTATTGAGGAAGGAGGAATTGCGGGACAAAAAAGTGCTATTACAGGCAATTTTTAGATTTCGTTTTACCACTGTCAATCAAATTGATTTTAACATTGTTTTCCTCCCTTAAGACTGGATAGATTTCAATGAGATTTCCTCGTTGAAATGTTTATTCTCAAATAATTGAGGTTGTCTGAGTCGTAAGGAATTTTATTCTTATATAAGTACTATTCAGTATTGAAAAATATATATTTTTCAATACTGAATGCTCAATGTAAATGGCACCATTTTTTAAAAATTTAAATGCTGTAAGGAAAATATTTATCTTTAGTCATTTTTCCAAAATGTAATGAATATAATTCTGATGCTATGGACATTAATTGTTAAGGACTATATTTTAATCATTAAATAATTAATGTGAATACAGCATTATGATTTCTCATCTGAAGTTTTTAATTCTTGCTATGAAAACTTTTTAATTCTTATTATTAAATAAAGTTTGGTAAAAGGAGCTTTGTCACTTGCTTTCATTAATAATAAAATTATTTGTTGTCGAAAAGATAAATACTTTAGTTTGAAATTTTTTTGTAATCTTTGCATAGGGGGAGAAAATATTTAAACACTTACGCGAAACCTTAATTGGAAACAGTGCTGCCATCTAATGCAATAGAATAGCTTCACAAAATTAAAAGTTATATCTATTATGGGCGTAACCATTTGTACAGAGAATAAAACACGGTTTTTATGAATTATATCATATTTCTATTCACAAATTTAATTTTAAAAATGATACTAAAATGTTAGAATGAATTAAAAGCTCTACTTATTTTTTTATCTGCCTTCACACATGAAGAACATAAAAAAGAATATGTTTTCGTTTTCAGCAATGATAATGATATCATTATAATATTATTCCTTCATTCATTATAATATTAAGGAATAATCATTATTCATTATAATATTAAGGAATTATATTATTCCTTCATTTCCAAAACAAAATTCAAACACAGAAGAGGGGGAAAAAATTCTATTATTAATATATGGAGTTAAAGTAAAATTAGGAATGATTGTAGTATTGTTAATTGCGGCGGAATTTCTTTTCGGTTTTGTGTATGATTTTTTAGTGATGATTTGAAATAAAGAAAATAAATAAAAATCTGAATTAAAGAAAGTTGCTATATCACTCACAGTACCGAGAGGCATCAAGCACGTAGGTATAGTTTTTTCATGGGGGGTGTTTTGTGATTGAGGAATTTATTATCTAGATGTAATTTAATTAAACCAGTTACATACATACAAGTAAANATAATTCTACTTTTATTCATTTAATATTGTTAAATTTACTGTTTATTTTTGCTGCTGTCTCGGTGATAACGTTATTTGGTTTAGCAAAACCTGTTCACTTTATAATAATTTCATGAATTGGCACCAAAATGATCTTAACCCACTCAACATTGTAAATATTTTGGATTATTCAGTTTTATATAAAAACGTTTCAAAAACGTAACAATCTAAAATCGACTATAAAAAACGTTCATCAGATAACTTTCGGAATGCTAATTTATGGACTGAATCCCTTAACATGTTTTTAGTTCACTTGTGACGTGACGAACAGAAAGTAATTAATTATTAAAGGCAGCGCAATAAACACCAATTTTTGATTAAACAAAGCAGTAAGGAAGCAAACATCTGTGATGTTATTTTTTTAAATAATTAAAAAGAAAAAAACACCTACAGTTTATTTTATAATAATGCCTAATGTTAAACTAGTCAGAAAAATCCATTTTTCGCATTGAAATTTTTATACACATTTCAGGACCCTAACACGGATGCTTCTCGAATTAATAATAAAAGTGACAATATCAGACAGATTAACTTTTGACTGATATCAGACAGATTAACTTTTTAGTTTCCTCCATTTTGTTATAAAACTTTTTTCAAATTTCGCAGAATGAAATTTTTTTTATTCAATTGAATTGCACTTCTTTCAAGAGTTTGCTAATAAAGGTAACTTAAACGTATATTTTTAAATCAGTAAAAAAAGGAAAAAAACTATTTTATGAAATCTTTTAGGTTGACAAGAAAAATCGAAGAAAAATTTTTTTTTGCCCGTGAGATTGTTAGAAAAGTGCTTCATTTACTTCTTTGTTTTCAGCATAAATGCAATCTGCACTGGGATCAGATGATTGAGAACGCAGGAATGGAGACAAGAACTTGATGGGCCAATCAGAGGAACAGAAGATGGGCATCACAGCAATCATGACGTAGGGAAACATGCCTGAAAACAACCCACAGATTACAGTAAGGGACAAAATGAAATAAAGAACAGAATACAGGAAGGTTATTAAATATGTTTTTCGTCCAGTTTTGACACTATAGCAAAACTTAGAATTGCAATTTTTTTTAAAAAAAAGCCAACTTTACAAATCTCCGACTCTCATTTAATTGCTTGATATTTTGCTTCAATGTCTTCTACAACTATATGCACGTTTCGGAAATGAACTAACTGATAATGTAATATTTTACAGCTATTTTTTTAAAAAATTGTAATTTTGATAATTTTTACCAAACTAATTTTGATAATTTCAACAATATTAGCTCATATAACTCCCCGTAGGTAAGTAGTATTCCTTTTCTGACTGAAAGCATCTCTAGTAAATAAAAATACTGCTCTTTATACAGATATATGTATGACACCCGGTGTGTGAGTGGTAGCGTTTCGCGCTTCCGTGCTACAGGTCCTGGGTTCGATCCTCGGGCCGAGCAAAGGTTGACTCAGCCTTTCATCCCTTCAGTGGCTCGATAAATGAGTACCAAGCTTGCTTGGGAACTAAACACTGGGAGTTCCGCGTTCGGCTAACCACCTGACTGGAATATCTGCTCCTGTACCCCAGAGCCCAAGGTCAAGAAAACTGAGATGGGCTCAGTAGGCCTTGGCCTTCTCTCTCTCTATATATATATATATAAATAAAATAAAATAAATAGTGTGTGTGTCAAATTGCGGATAAACGGTAGATTCTATGAGTACGAAATTCACCATGAATCTGAATGAATGAGTAAAATTGCAAACTTTTTAAGACGCCCGATTTTCGATTTTTAAAATCAGAGACACTAAAAAAATGTAATTTTCTCATTAGCTTATCGGAAGGCCATTGTTACAAAATAAGCTATAGACGATCCAATTTTATCAAATATTTTAAAGACAACACCAGTGATGTTTGTTAACTTATAACTAATCAAAAACGTTATTTATTGAGCGTTATGCAATACTTTATTATTTTTTATTTATTACGCCAAGTTATCCGAAAGATCAACGTGATCGGGCTAGCATAAGCAGACAACGTCATCAGATTAATATTTCTAAGGTTATCTGAAACCACGTGTTAATTTTGTTTATAGTTGCGCTTTGAAAGCATGTTACTATAAAACTAAATAATTTAAAATCAACAGTAATTGAAATTAAAAAAAAAGTTTCAAACTTAAAGGCAAAACTAAGGGGAAAATGGTACTAATTCATCAATGATACATTTTGGTAACAATTACAAATTGAAGTGAAAAATGAGCTGTGTACTAAAAAGCAAAGTAAATAGAGAAATAATACTTATTCGCTCAAAACAGAGTAAAAAAATCGCATTATTGAGGCTTAATTAAGTACGGGAGAAAATAGCTAGATTGTGAAAAATTTTAAGTATCATTAAGTATCATGAGTTTCCTCGAGCAACAACATTATGCCAGATGATTTCGATTACATTAAGTCTATATTTTGATGGGATGAAAGACCAAAAAGTGTTTTGCTCAATATCATAACGTAAAGCCACTGAATGGTGCAGTAAATTATCTATATAATAATATTAAGAATTTGCGTCTGTATATACTGGATTAGGAATACCGTTAGCTCTAAAAATACGAGATTCAAAATTAATCTAAATGAGTAAAATTGTAAAGAAATTATGAAACCCGATTTTTGTTTTTAAATTCAGAATATGGAATAAATTCTAATATGGAATTTAATGTTTGAAATTCAGAAATGAAAGTTTTTCATTGTCTTAGTGATAAATGTTATTCAGCTCGTTAACGAGAGCGGAAAAATCTCGGCACACTATTATTGAAGCCAATGATGCATAATTCATTTTAGTAATAAATACTGAATGAAATTTTAAAAAAAATTAGCTATTAAATAATAAGGAAAATAAATGGAGAATGTGTACTTATTCGTACCATTAAAGGTCGCCATATTATTATTGACACCAACGAATCATAATTTTAGTAATGAAAACTACTGGCCCCATGGTATTTGACGCAGTTTAGGTATCAAATATAAATTTATATAGGTACAAAATATTTTAGATGCCGGTTACAGCTGCTTCAATACTGTACATTTTTAGGACAGATTTATTATATAGAAAGATGAGTTCAGGAGAAAGTAGCTTGACTGGGGTGAATATCATGATTTGCCTTGATCAACAGCATTATACCAGATGATACTGGATACAGTTAGTATTTATTTTGATTGGATGAATTACTAAAAACGCATTTTGCTTAATCTAATAATGGAAAGCAACCGAGAAGGGTAACAAATAATAATGATAAATAAAAAACATTAGAATCATTGTAACTTTATTATTTGTGTAGGTATTTGTCTGAATATTTTGTGTACGATTTTAGAGTCTTGTCCAGTACAGATTACGTCGATGCGTTCTTTTCTCCCCGCACGAAGAGCGGGCATTCAGCTATTGTATATATATATATATATATATATATATATATATATATATGTACCCGAGTTTACTCGAGAT
>NC_092206.1:102013334-102027327 GCF_043381705.1 Parasteatoda tepidariorum
GGAGAATTATTTTTACAAAAAGGGCAAAAAAGAGGGCGCATTTATTGGGATTAAAGGACAAGCAGGGCCGACAGCCCTTCTAAAATCGCTTGGAGAGAACAATAGATATATATATATATATGTATATATACGTATATATATAAAAAGAGAGAGAGAGAGATGCGTGTGTGTAATTTATTATAAATTATTACAAAGAAATTATTCGACCGATTTTTTCAAAAAATGTATTCTCATCTATGTTATATCTGCCTGTTCCTTATTTTATAATTGTTCCTTATTTCGATTACGTTGTAATGCGATATGCATGATATTCTCATTGCGATTTTCGTCATTATGTTTATGTGTAACAATAAGTTATAGTTTCTAAACGAAATCCTTTAATTATTCTGTAACCCAGCAGCAACCATCTCTGTAAAAACAAAAATATTTGCAGCCGAATAAAACTGCTGAAATGCCGATGGAGTTACCGATGGAAAACATCCTGGAGTTCATGAGGTTGAAGAGGGCGCAGAAGAGGAAGGCGTAAGTTCTGCTGAAGTTCATCAACATGAAGAAACCGACTGTGAGGTCGAGTAAAAAGCCACCCAGGTGAACCACAAGATACGTTATTTGGTCATCAGTCAGAAATAGTCTATAAACAAAAATCATGATTGTGAAAAGTGATACTTTTTATATTAGAGTAAACAAACTTCATGCTGCAGTGTGTAAAACTGGCTCATACAAGTTTGAGTTTTGCCTCAAAATGTTAGTCTGTCTTAGCTCCATCTATCAATAAAAGGAATGCATAAAATAAATTTCAGCTAACTTTTGGCACAATTATTTTAAATTCTAAGATTAAATTTTGTCCGCAGCGTTTAGCCCATTGTATAACTTCACGAGCCACTAAAATATTTTTTTTTTTTTTTTGCTCACCCGCCGCTTAGTTAGAATTAGAGTTCCTGATATCTAACTTTCTGAGTTAGGGCAATGGCTCCAAAA
The DNA here is from genome assembly GCF_043381705.1 of Parasteatoda tepidariorum. Lineage (NCBI taxonomy): Eukaryota > Metazoa > Arthropoda > Arachnida > Araneae > Theridiidae > Parasteatoda > Parasteatoda tepidariorum. The sequence continues at coordinate 102,014,313 of NC_092206.1, forward strand.
TTGTCCGAAACATTGAATTTGTGAAAAAAGAAGAAGATGGAATGGTTACCACTTATTGGTGACGCCTTTCTCTATTATTATATTCTTTTCCAGTGTTGGGAACTTAGCAGTAATTTTTATTTATATATTTTTTCATTTTTTTCTTCTATTTTTTTAGTTTTCCGTGATGTTTAAAAATAAATAGCATTTCAGGTAAAAGAGTTAATTATTGATAAATTTCCAAAAAATATAGACAACAAAATAGTAGTGTTTTGAAGAAAAAGCTTTTTAATCATTTTTATTAACATATTTTTTTAATGCTTCAATAAAAATTTTATCTTAAGACGGTGCAACGCAGTAAAAATCTGAAAAAAAAGACGAATTTGTTAAAGAATTTTGCAACGATTGTTATAAACTTAATATTTTTTTAAAAACTTAATGTAAAATTCATTTTACAATTGCAAATACAAAAATTCAAGAAATTAGCACTTATATAATGCAATGCTTATAACTTATTTTTGAAATTATCCACAACTTGTTGTACTCATAATAATAAAAAAAAAAAATCATCCACATTTGATTCTGTTTTGAATTTTTATTAACTGCTTGAATGTATTTTCGTCGCAGGAAGGATTTTTAAAAAATGATTTTTTTTGCAACGAAATAAAAATTCGAATAATTTTCTTCCAAACACCACGTTTGGGAGAAAAAATAAATAAATGGCTTCAAATAAGTTACATTCTCGTTGATTACTCAAATCCAGTCAACCCAATTTTAAAAAAAATCCCTACTACGTGCAACGATAACCACATTTATTAAGAATATTGGTCCGAAATTTGAAGGATATCGGTTGAAAATAGTTCTGATACAGCAAGTAAGGGAAACATAGTTGCGAGTGAAATGCGTTTTGTGATCAATAATCCATATAAATATATAAAATTTTGCAACTAACTATAAAACTAGGTCCATAAGATACTCCATCATTTGCAACAGTCTAGCCCGTCGATTTACTCTCAGGTGACGACTCATATGTTTTTAGAGTAGCATTCGAAATTCCGCGGTTAGCTTCATTTTGGGGATGGCTGATGGGTCTACATTTATTTATAATTGTTTCAAAACTGTCCTTTGCAACCTTCATTAGAAATTGTGACAGAGAAATAAGCTGCAATTTTAAATAATTTATATTGAAAGTACCATTAATTCTTTTTTTTTAAATAAATTATTTCAGTAAAATAGTTAAAATGATGATATTTAATAAAATGTTTTGATAAGAGTGAGAAAATCCATTAATCAACAGAGCGTATTATGCTACCACTTTTATATTTCTTACAAAAATCAATTGAAATTTTTGGAAAAAATCTCAAAATTAACAATTAGCTATTGAAAAAGCATTTGTTTCATTTATTGTGTTGTTCTCCCTTGATATAAATAACCTTTTTATTTTATGAGATTTTTGTAAACTCAATTGAATTTTGATATGTTTGTGAGGTCAACTTGGTACATGAAGTTTTCTGTCAATGGAATTGACAGAAAAATAGTCAAAACTTAGATTATTTTCCGCCTAGCTAGAGCACTCAAAACAGTACTAAAGTCCCATACCAGATGTCAATGTAAGATTAAATAATTTCCATTCAGCACGATATTACCATACAAGCATATATGGCAGTACTTTTACTTTCGTTACTTGTACCGCCGGTAGAAGTAAAAAGTACGTACTTTTACTTGTACTTCGTTACTTTTTAAACTTAGTGCATTTACTTGTACTTTCGCTACTTTTTTATGGAAAAAGTACTAGTATTTGTAATGGAAATGTCGAATGAAATCGTTACTTTTTTCTAAAACTCGGTAAGCTTTCTAAAAAAAAAAAAAAAAAAAGTTAGAAAATATGCTTATGTTTTTTTAAGTTATAAAATTAATGTGCAATATATATGCATTCACAGCTAACTTCGAGTTTAAATACCTTGACCTTTTAAAATTGTCATTCCTGAAAGGGAAAAGATGGCTCTTTTGAACTGCGAAGGGTTTCGCGATGTGAAATCGCAGGACGATTTATTGTTTGTTGCAGGTCTGGTACTTTGCATCAAATTTAATTGGTTTGAATAAAAGGCTAGGGAGGAGACTACAAAAAAAAAATTGGAAAGAATTGTCCAAGCTGAGCACCCTGCTATAACTAATAACGTAACAGAAAAAAACCCAGGGATTTTAAATTATCCAAAGCTGAAAACATCATGCCAATCACCAGCGACAGAAGAATTTATGGCATACATGAGCTCAAATGTCGAAACGGAAAGCATATCAATTTTGAATCGATATCCAATCGTAAGAGAATTATATGTGAAATATAATACTGCAGTACCTTCTAGTGCTCCCGTGGAGCGCTTATTCAGCGTGGCTAAGCACGTTCTGAGAAATTCTCGCAGCAGACTCAGTGACACCACTTTCGAAATGCAATTATTTTGCAAAATGAATAAAAATATTAATTNTTTAAATTCAAAGAAACTTCAACACTTAGTACATTTTTTACTAAAATTATGTTTATGCCCGACCTTGTCAAACAACGCCCAGTCAAATCTCTAAGAACTTTAGAACTATTTGTGCTATTGAAAACTACTTGTGCTATTGAAAACTTTTGTTTAGTACTTGTTCTTTTTACTCGGTAGTTTTTAAAATAAGAACTTTTACTCGTTACTTTTTTTAAAAATACTTGTAGTTTTACTCGTTACTTTTTAAAAGTAACGCTGCCATATATGCATCCAAGTACCGTCTTCAAGAGAAATTCTCGTCAAGAGAAATTTTTAAGAGTTGGCTCATATAATAAATCTGTCGCCTCCCAATCAGGTGACCTAGGTTCGATCCCAGCGTTGACTGGTTATTCATCTTAAGTTTTACGAAATCAACTATGGAAAATTTGAATTTAAATGTCAATCTCTTAATTTCTTCCTCCATTTTTTAAAAATGCATTAAATCTTTATGAAATAAAAATATTAGAAATTCCCTAATAATAGAATCCTGAAAAAGATGAAGGAATTCCCCATTATATATAGATGTCTGCAGCACCTTCTTTTACGAAATCTAAAGTGCATAACTTTTTAAACTCATAATTTATAATTATTTTTAAAGCGCGCTTGAAAATTAAAACAAAATTTAATGTTTTTCGCTCCCTTATGTTTTCATTTTTAAAAGAGATTAAACGAAAAAACTTCTTAGAAGATAAATAAAAGTAAAATGCATTCCTCAGTTAATAGGTTTAAAAGATTTATTATTCAAGAGAATCAAATAAAACTGAAGGCGTGTGCTAAAATGAAGAATAAAAACCCTCATTAGTACCTTGTAAATCTTTAGCTTTTGGCGTTTATTACAAGTTTAGTACACTTCAAAATATATGAGTAAAATAAAAGTGTAAAAATGCAGTTTTTTTCGTCTTCTTTCCTTAATAATAAATAGTTCACTGAGTGCATAAATTTCTGTAGTTATTAAGTTGATTTTTTCTTCTCAAATAAATAATTAAATTATTTTTGAACCATCAAGAATCTGCGTGTCTGATTATCAAGAAAAGGGTGACATTATGAGTTAAAAAAAATGAACAAAATGCAGGGTTATAAAATCTGCATTAAAATTTTTTTAATTTTTTTTTATTTAAAAAATATATGTTCTGCAAATGAACGTTATTAACTTTTTATAAAATTGCGTTTTTTAAAATAATTTTTGTCATAACTTCCTTATAATTATAAAAGAAACTCATACAGTAAATCAAAAATTGTCCTCTCCCACAAAAAACTGTTCAAACCTGATACACTCTAACAAAGAGATGCGCGTAATGTTTGAGTGAGGGGCAGATATTTTGAAAAAAATGTTGGTTGCTATGTAGTTTATTACGCAGAATCTAATGATAACCCATTGAAGATAATAGGACTGACAGTTGAGAATTTATGAGGGTTTTATCTAGAAAATGTACCGTCTAATACTTGTGTCTCTTTCTTATATTCTTTGCCTAAAGTTGCTATCTAAACACGTAAGGCATTGTTTCGCATGTATATTTTTAAGTCGTCTCAAATTTGAAAAATTTTTCAAATCATAAATATAATTTTAGTTTTCAAATCTAGCCATTAAAAATGCAAATCGAAATACTTTTGAGCATGTTGGTAAAATATAGTCTTTAGACTGAAAAATTACATTTGGCATTTTAAAATCACATAAAGTTTCTATCGTTCTCATTCCATAAATAGATTTTGGAATGAAATTTTGATTGATTTTATTCAGAAACCAAAACATTTGACCAAGAATAGCTTTAACCGTTGTTGACAAGGAGGGCGTTACTTACCTTGGAGAAGCAGTTATGACAATCCATTACAGGAAATTGGGTCAGCCTGCTAATCAGAGATGGACATTCGTCATTCAGAATAATGAATAAAGAATAATGAATAAAGAATAATGAATAAAGAATAATGAATGATTATTCAAAATCTTCCTGAATAATGAATAAATATTCATTCATTAGTCAAAAATATTTTGAATAAAGAATAAACCATTCATTATTTTTTTCATTCTTTATTCGTCAGTCGAGAATAAGTGAATAATTTCACTGCTTAACAGAAATGGGAACGGAATACTATAATTGGCTACGATTAAAACACTTACAAATAAAAAGTACATAGTAATAAACTACTTGTAATCATATTTATAAGTTATAAGTAACGATTTCATATAAAAAATGATTATAATTAACTCTAATCACAACAAGACGAGTTAACTGGCATATGATTATAAATGACCGAAATCTTTTATTTTAAACAATCAATATGTATAATTAAAAGCAGTCATAATCCAACGATTACAAGTAATCCGGAATACGAGTAATTGTAAAAATAGATACTGCACGAATACCTAAATGTATTGTACATACTTGCACCCTTAAACTACGCTGCATGTTCATGTGCTTGTATACACGAACGAGCACTGCAAATAAATGTTTGCATGAATAAGCAAAAAAAGTTGAATATTTACATGGTTACTTACATTGTTGTTACATAGTATTTCCGTACTTAGTGTACATTGTATGTAAAAGTGTATGTACAATGTATAAATAACGCTTACATATATAAGTAGTACATACAATGTAGTACATATATGCACATGTACATACAATATACGCAAGCATGTAAGCAAATGTACATATGTATGTATAGCTGCAAATCTAGTGTCAGTATGCACACAATGTACGTATACACATAAAATATATGCGTGCGTATGCAAAAATATGTGCACGTATATGTACAAAGGTACATATACAATACATATGTTCACACAATATACTTACGTATGCACTATGTAATAGTAATTTATGTACGTTAGTTAGCTCATACAACGTACCTCCATCTATATGCACATACTTACATAGAAGAGTTGAGCGTCGATTACAGGCAATTGCAGCTATGTAATCAATTACTTGAAATCGCGATTACTATTTTCAATGCATGTATTCACGTATGCACAATATATGTGTGTGCAATTATACATACACTGGATATACATAGATTATACAAATGTACAAACATGCATTCGACATACATACATTGTTCACATGCACCTACATACTTTCGACATGCATTTATTGTAATTATTTGCATACATATATTGGACATAGTACATGTTTTGTACATATGTGCATACAGGTTTGTCCAATGTATGTATGTATGTTCAATATATGTGTAACTGAATATATTTACAATGTATACAATTTATGAAAATTATCTAAATTTTTAAACTTTAATTATAATGACCACTAATATTGACTCAGGCAATTTAAATTATTAAATCAATCGATATTTAAATTCATTTGTCAGTTTTAATTGTTCTATATCATTTTAAAAATATTTAAATAAAAAATCCTTTTCAAGTATTTTTATAAAATTTTACTTTTATAAAACATAATTCATAGTTCAGAGAATTGTTTATATGACAAAAAGGCATTTAATTTTTTAAGTTGAAATTATATTTAAGAATTTAAAATAAGATAATCGTTTGCTTTCAGAAACGATAAGAAATTGAGTTTTATAGATATTAGAACAAATTTTGAAATGAACGGCTATAAACTTCTTTTTAACACAACTAAGTATAAATACTTGGAAAACAATAATGTTACGCTGGAGTAAGTTGAAATAACATAAAAATAAACATTTATACTTGTCACAGTTTTATGGTTAAATTTCTTATATAAGAGATAAAAAAGTAAGCGATGTTTTGCATCTCAGTTCGTAGAACGGCATAGCCTTTATGGTTAAAGAGATTGACTTACATACACATAATGTATGTTCACACTTACATTGTAAACACATATATTTCTTGCACATGCACACATTTATTCATTATATGTACTTGCATACATGCATACATTCTATATACGAACGTATAATGCAAGTTCATACTAACATTTTTGTACATATATACGTACACTCATACATTACGTGTACATGTTTTGACGATGTACATAGATATGTGCGTACATACCTATGAACATACAATACACGTACAAACCATATATGTCTGTACATGAATTTTATATGCATAAATATGTAAATATATCGTATATATATATAGGAAGCTCTTACGTACGATGCACGCACATACCTACATTAATATTATGATTGTATTTGTAAGTATAAATACATGTATACGTACATAAATTGTTTCTACATACGTATATAGAAAGTAACATGCATGTATATTATATGTAAAATTATGTACATCTAATGTTCGTACAAATATCGTTTGTGCATACATACGTACACTGTATTTACATCTGTACATTCATAAATATATCTTATACTCATACGTACGTACATGTACAAGCATACGTACAAATATTGCATGAGTTTAAAATATATCTATGTATGAACAATTGTTCATATGTTACATATACATATATATGTCTACATACATACGAACTTACATGCTTTGCTCGTACATTACTGAATTGTTTTTATATATGTACGATCATTGTACGTACATAAAAATATGTTAATACATGCGTATACATACATTCAAACTGAATAAGCATATATGTAATCGTAATTACTTGCAATCGTATATTTTAATTAGATGTACTCGCAATGACTTGTAATCCCGATTACATGTAATCACAATGAAATCTTGTTCATGTATTTATGTGCGTATTTTCGTAAGTTATCATATGTTTAAAAGTTTTCATTTAATAAACCAAATAATAGTAAACTAAATAATTGGTTTTCATTTATAATTTATTCATTGTTTTAAAGGTATACGATTATCTACAATCCCTTTTACAATGTAATCAAGCCTATTTGATATTATAATTACATCTAATCGTGTCGTAATCATATATATCACAATTACAATTTAAGATTTCCTGTAATTGTTAGATTATGATAACTTGTAGTTATGATTTCTTGTAAACTTTATGATTACAAATAGTCACGATTACTTACAATGCCAGGGATTGATTATTTGTAATTCTGATTATCACTTTTTATTGTGATTATAAATAATCATAAACGCTTGTAATGAGAAATAACAATAATTTGTTACTGTAATCGACGCGCAACTTGCAATGAAAATGACATAATGCTTGAATTTTTAACTGGTTATTCAAGATTTTAATCAGAAAAATTAGTCATGACTAATGAATTTATTCATAAATTATTATTCAAAAATTTGCATTATGAATGATGAATAATAACTAAATTTTCATATGAATAATCATTCAGAATAAATTTATTCTGACTAAATTTAGTCATGAATAAAATTTCCCTGAATGATGCCTATCATTGCTGCTAATACGTAAGTTAATGTTCTAGCTCAGTAAGTTAATGTTCCCTAGCCTTTATGAGCCTTATACCTGGTAAATCCCCTGGTGGAGATGGTACCCACCCGGAATTTCTCATTCACTTGGGCCCCAGTGCTAAGGTTTTCTTCCTAAATTTCTTCAATTTTATATGGAATACGGGGAATGTACCCTGGGACTGGAGAACTTCGGTCATCATTCCAATCCATAAGAAAGATAAAGACCCAAAAGCTCTAAACAGCTACAGACCTATCTCACTGATTAGTGCTACGGAAAAGATTATGGAAAAAATTATTTTCAAGAGACTTAATTACCACCTGGAATCAAATGGTCTTTTAGCCGAGGAACTAGCAAGGTTTAGGACCTCTAGATCCACTAACCAACATATTGCTCTCCTGGGACAAGAATATAAAGGATGCCTTGGACAATAGGCAAATTTTGACAGCTATATTTATCGATCTAAAATCAGCCTACGATAACGTGTGGAGAGAAACCCTGCTGCTTAAATTCTCCAAACTGGGCGTCAGACCAAAAATGTATAAATGGTCGAGAGTTTTTTGTGCCAACGATCTTGTAGAGTCAGATATGGAAATGCAATCTCAGCTCAAAAAATCCTCAAAACAGGACTTCCTCAGAGTGCTGTTACCAGTTGCACTTTATTTAATATTTACATCAATGACTTGATTTCTATCTTAAGATCTGTCCCTGGTGTGAGATGTCTTTTGTATGCTGATGACCTGGTCATCTGGACTGTCTCCACTAAAAATCAAGCTAGGCAGTCTGTTGAATCCAAGCTTACTACTGCTTTGAGCGCACTGGAAAATTTGTGTGATGCAAACAATATGGAAGTCAATCTAAATAAAACATTTTATCAGATTTTCGCGCTTATGCACCAGCCTTAAAGTCCACAACTCTTTTACAAAGGGATATTAATCCCCGAATGTGATAAATCCACGTACTTGGGGGGTAAACTTTGATCATAAGCTTACGTGGAAACACCAAGTTGAAGTCATTAACAGCCGTGTCTCGAAAAGGCTTAATCTCCTGAAACGCTTTGCTGGAGTAAGGTGGGGTTGCTCCATCAAACTTTACTTCAAACTTACCATACCTTTATACGTCCACTAATAACCTATTGCTGTGAATCACTCATTTCAGCTGGGGATAAAGTCATTAACTCCCTAGAAATAATCCGAAACAGGCCCTCCGTGTAATCACCGGAGCTGTCAAGACTACCCCCATTGACGCCATGCTTTTGCTAACAGGGTGCCGGCCTTTGAGGTCAATAATCCAGGAGAGGGCCCTTCTCTTATGGGAGAAGATCATTTGAGTGCCTGGGTGTCTCTCACTTTGGAACGAAGTCAACTTTGACTTGACACGAAATTTAAAGATCCAGCACTGGTTTCTAGAAGGGGTTCTAGAGCTGAAGAATTCTCATAACTTGAACCACGAACCAGAATTTATTATACCACCGCAGAACCCAACTACAATAAGGCTCTTTAAGGTTAATCTTGACTTGTGTCAAAAGGTGTCAAAAAAGAATACTGATGCTACCATCTTGAGATCCCTGGCTTATGAAGCAATAAACAATTACTATGCTGAAGATCTTTGGCTTCATATATTTACAGACGGTTCTCTACTCTCCAACTGTGACAATGCAGGGGTAGGAATCTCCTCAAAATTATTTTCATTTCACACTTTTGTGGGACAAGGAACTGCATTTGATGATGAAATAACTGCCATTCGAGCTGCTCTGTCTCATATTCACTGTCACCTTGACCATTTTACAAAAGCAGTTATTTTTTGTGACTCTATGGCCGCACTTCCAGCCACCTCTTCGATCCCAAATTCCTCTGACGATCCCAAAACCCTTGAAGTCATGGATTGCCGACGACTCCTTCGAAGCCTTGAGTCACACAGGAAGAACTAGGGGGAGGGTATCCTTCAGTGGATACCCTCCCCCTGCGGAGTTGTGGGAAACGAGAGTGCAGATCATTTGGACAAGAAGGGAGCCTCAATTATTGAAATTCCTTCCCGCACTATACCATTTTGTTCCATCAAGAAAATGGTGACAAATTGCATAAACGACCATTCCCTCATAGATCTGTCCAAAAGAGTGTCCGATAAACCTTGGAGGGATTTAGTCCCAAAATCCTATATTGAGCCAAGGCGTAGAGCTGTGGCAAAATTCCGCCTGTGGACACGACCTTCTTCACCTCAGCAGAATTAACATTGCTCCTTCTCCCATCTACACACTTTGTAACCTTGGGGAGGAAATGGATTCTGCCCATATTATGCACTGTCCTATTTTGTACAAGTCTTCTCTAGCCGAGCGATATTGGGAAGCCCGAGACCTTTTGAATTAATGGACTCGAGTTACTGCATTATGTTTACCATCATTTATTGCATTTCACTTTTCTTATTGTGCTGTAACTACTGTCCAATAAATTTACCATTGGAAAAAAATGCTCTAGCTCAGCCCTAATAAAAACACATAGTGCACCAAAGAATTATTATTATTTTTTTTATGTTCTAAAAATGCTGAAATATTGCACTATCAATGATAAAACAGAAATTTTTATCTAACCCTAGAAAACTTCTCAATAAGTAGCAAGCAAAAAAAAAAAATTATATAATTTATATAAATATTATACAAAAATAAATGAAAATATCTCTCTTTATTTCTCTGTTATAAAATACCATTTTCAGAGCAATAAATGAAAGAATATAACGAAACATTCATATGAAGGAATATCGCAATGAAATTGAAGATTCGTTTTATTTTTATCTAATTGTAGTCCCAAATATTCTCGAGTTTTAAAATTATTTTCTCCGTCTCTCTCAAATTAGTTTTTAAAAATAATTTAGTTTCGTTAAAAATGAATGATTAAGACTACATTGGAAAAATGTAAATAATATTTGTTGGGATAGTTACCTAAAGCCATCAAATACCCAGTGGTAACCAAGCTTCTCCATTGAGTATCCGCCGATCCAATCCAAGTTTGTTTTTTTCAGTCCAGCAATAAAATAAACCAAAAATATCTGTAAAAATCGAATGTATTTATAATTCATTGAGTCATTCATCACTTAAAAAATCTGGCTCTTTATACAGAAATTATCCACATGTTTATGTTATAAGAGCCACCCAATTTTTAGTATATTTAGCATTAAAAAATTCAATTCTATGATTAAAACGTAAATGAAGATATTTATTTCTTTTTACATAATTTATTATATTCATATTTTAAATTGAAATATTATTTAGAATATAATAATCAGGGCTGGAAACATTCCGAAATTTTTACATGTTCTGCTGGGCATGTTAGCCTGCAAAAAACATGTCAGAATGAAACTTTTAAATGCCCGATCATATTGTCATATTAATGAAGACATATGAACGTACATATTAATTATATATTATACATCATTGCATTTTTATTAGTAAAAGAAAAAGGTATCAGGAAAAAAGGTTTGTCGACTTAAAAATAGTATTATTAGCAAACAAGTATTAACCACAAATAATGCGCTAATGGGCACCGATGGAGAAGACGATTTAGTACAACCCCTCATTACAAATTATAACAACCTTGAATGTCCATTAGAACGTCCTCACTGAAGTGACTGAAATTTAGATTTAAAAAAAGCACAAAGCCATTACTCCAGGCCCGTCCTCAACGGGGGGGGGGGGGAGAGGGGGGTCTCACCCCCTAGCGATATCATCCAGTCGGCAAATTCAGGCTGAGTCGGCATTTTTTTTTTTACAAGTCAAAGTCCCGACTTTGCCGAAATTCTTTCATTGTCTGATTTTTCATTGTCTGATTTTTCATTGGTGATGAGATTTAAACGGATTTCAATGTTATCTGAATTTCGTTTCGGGATCCCAGACCCGATTCGGCAAATCTTGTTGCGAAATGTGTTTTTAAATTTAGTTTTTTTTTCTCCTCCAAGAGTAACCATTTATGATAATTCAAAGCAAGATGATCGATAATTCAGGCCAAAATCCCGACTTTGCCGAAATTCTTTCATTAACGGATATTTCATCAGTGATGAGATTTAAACGGATTTCAATGTTATCTGAATTTCGTTTCGGAATCCCAGACCCGATTCGCTAAGTCTTGTAGCGAAATGTGTTTTTGAATTTAGTTTTTTTTTTTTCTCCTCCAAGAGTAACCATTTATGATAATTCAAAGCAAGATGACCGACATTATATGCCGAAATCTCGAAAACCATTTCTCTTGTATTATTATTTCAACGACACATTCTTAAATTTAAAAAAAATTTAGTGACCTTAATTTTTAGTTAGCTAATAATGTATCATAAAATTCAGATATTATTTATCTGAATTATATTAACTCTTTATTAGAGGTTTAAGTAATTTTTTTAAAGGAAGTGATGAACTTACATGTTTTTTTTTTAAAAGAATTATAATTTTATGTGAAATAATCGTGCCGGTGATGCAACCTAATTTTTTTTTTTTTTTTTTACTTCCAAAATATAGGGAAAAAATTACAAATAAGAATACCTATTACATAGGATACTTTATTATTCAAAATATCTTATTTGAATTAATAAATTCTGTTTAAATAACACAAATTATTAAATAATTTATATTTTCAATTAGTAAACGCTATTTTTCTATCATGAAGAATTTTACACTCAATCGAATCGACACTTCGATCGTTTCACACAATTTGAGAATGGTTGCCGAATTCAAAGTATTAAATGTTGTAATTTTAGATTCATTAATTATTTCAATAAAAACATGGTGAAAATAGAGAATTCCGAATATTCACGGAGAAGTGTCAATTCTGTTTGACCAAGCCGCTATGGGCACTATGAAAAGGCATAAAAAAAGGATGGTGCTGCGACTCCGATCTTGTGATGCAGCAGACAAAACCCCGGATATTTCTGTCAACTTGAAAAATCGAGGGTCTTTTAAAAGTGGTTAGTTAGAAATGCCCTAAGCTATATTTTCTGATGTTTTCTCTTACTCTTTCTGAGAATAAAGACAATATCTTTGTCCACGTGGTTAAGAAGGGGAAGGAAGGTGCTCAATGCGCATGTAGCTGTGGTAGCAATTACTTCACTGACCTGTCTTTAACTGTCTAGTACGGATACTTAGTTACTCAAAGCGTATTTTACCACGTTTATATAAACTTGCCTTCGTGTATGTCTGTCCGGGTGGAATTTTGTAATCGATTTTAAATTTCTATAAGTTTT